>NW_010265181.1:0-96371 GCF_000690775.1 Eurypyga helias
GCCCAGCCGGTGTCATTGCGCGGGGAGCTGCCCGCCGTCCTGCCGCCGAGCGCCCCGCAGATCCAGCGCGGTGCCGACAGGTTTTGTTGGCTGTTACACATCCAGAGGTAGGCTCTCCCCACCACGCTGCCGAGTAAATGTATCCCAGCTGCCAGGTAGAGACAAGTCATAGCTGGGAATAGCTACTAAAGCAAGGTAAAAGCTTGATTGGTGTCTATGGGAAACGGGATGGCAGAGAAAAGTATTTAATTAGGGCTTATTAGCACTTCATATGTGCCTTACAAACATTATCAGCTCCTTGTGACAATAGGCCAGACATGTAGATAAAATGACGTTATCGCTCTTTAATGGGCACATCACTTTGTTTCTCCAAGGAAGTCCTTGCAGAAAGAGCTTTAGCTCTTGCTAAGGTAGGATAAACGCAGAGTTCTGAACTTCCAGAGCTGCGCTCAAACTGCTTCTACCCAGCCCTTTCCCCTTCAGGTGTTTCGCTGTGGTGCTACGTCCCTAGAATTACCCCAGCACTTCCTTTGGAGTCGTTCCCCGAGTCATGGCCCCATCACTCCCTCACAGCATAAGCCCTTTCTTGGAATAACAGTAATGTATGTAATGCTTCATGTGTTTACAACGCTTTGTACCCTGCCGGGTCTCAAATCCTCTCACGCGCTAGTACACCAATTGCACAAGGATCGCGTCTCCACCTGGCAATGCACAACTGCCTTTGGCGTGGCCAACCAGCTCAAGACGGTGGTTCGGAGCAGACCGTAGAGCTGCGTGCTGCTCTGATTCCCAGGCAGGGATGATTAACCAGTGTGTAATTACCCCAACCAGAACATAAACACTGGGGAAAACACACGTTCATGGAAAAGTGCTCCAGGATCTGAAGTAGCCACAGACAGTCAAAACCTTTGCGCAGTGGTGTTCCCTATGGATTTCCAATCCAAGCACTGTCATCCTTGTCCTGCTTAGTTTGGATTGTGTGAATGCACACAGCCTCATCATCATGCTGTAAATTTTCTCTCTTGTATCTCACTTAAAGAACTCCCTAGTCGCAGTTTATTATAGATACTAGCAGCTGAAAACAGACCCAGTGAGAAGACTTTTCCTACGTTTCCTTTCAAACCAGCCGCAGATCCGCTCTTAAAGTTCTGGAGAGTAAAGACCACACACCTGTAGCTTATCTGACCCCCTAGAAGAAATAAAAGGGGAGGAAGGAGGGTGAGAAATAGGTTTAAGAGCAGACTATGTCAGCTGTTTGCTATTTCACACGAGTGGCACATGTTTCCCATTTTACACAACCTGGCAGACCTACGATACTGTGAGAATCCTATGCCCTAACAAAAAATGTAATTTCTAATTTAAATTACAGGTCTATTAGTCCATAATAGCCAGTGAGATTTTAGACAAAAACAACATGCCTACTGAATTTTAGTTTCCTGAGGTAATACACTCTGAAGATTGTAATGAAGGTCACTGAACCTTCTAATAAGGATATACAGATTAACCCTCTGAGTGTCGTAGATTTCATCCAGTAAGTACATGCTGCAAACATATTTCTTCAGATTGATCTACTCAGGCTGTACCCATTAACTGATTAAAGTTACATATAACACTAAAAAGATCAAATGTCTTGATCTTTCTTTTTAGTTAAAGGAATAAATTAATTACTTTGGGATAAAGCCAAGTCTTGTTTTACAACTTAATAAAACCCCCTGTGTATTTAGCTTATATAATACTTGTTCCACCACAGGTTTTTCCAGTCCAGAGGGCATATTCCAGCTATGGATTTAAGAATCTTTACAAGATTAAAAATTCAACATGCAAGTGAAATTGAACACTGGTTTAGGAAGCTCATCAACTACGTAAATGTAATCAGCACCTTCTGAAGTCTGACATGTAGCAAAAAAGAAATGAATGACGAAAGGGTGGCGGCAGTCTGTCTGTGTCAGTGGGGTTGGTAGGGAGCCAGCGCCTGCGTCAGAAACCCTATTCTCAGCAGGTTTCTGCATGTTTTCTGTGACTTCTGGCAGACAAGCAGCTGAAGGGTTAAAGTAGCAGAGTCATCTTCAGGAAGTCGTGAGGCAGCGGCTGGTGGTGATGCCCCCTTGCAGTAGCAGGAGTAGTCAGTGCAGTTAGAGAAGAAAGCTGAACTTTCCGCGCAGCCCAGGTTTCCACTTGATATTTTTCAAAGTTTTCGGCAAAGTTAGCTCAGCCACCTACACAGATATACCAATTTCACAGAAAGTTTAAAGAAAACTTTAATATAAAAAACATGATTCAAGTAGCAACTGTGTCGAAACTGTTCCTGTTTGGCCTGATCCTTTTCCAAAGGGTAAGGATTAGACCTGCAGAGGTTTTTTGAGCTTAGGCCAATTCATTACAAGTGCCATTATCATTTACTGCAGTGAATTCTGGGATGGGCCACACTGGCACAGTTTCAGTACTGTGTGTTGTATATCAATATAGAACCTATTAGAAAAACCTTTGGTGATTAAAAGCATTTTATCTTTATGAAGGTGTCTTTTGCTCCAGGGCATAAACCATTCAGCAAGTAGTTTCATTTTATTTCCTTGAGCTTTTTTAATTTTCAGCTAATCAGCTAGAAATACACCACCTACAACATGCTCTTTCTCTTGGTTAAGAGGCTAAAATTTACCTCTGCTAAGCATTGCTATGGGACATTTGCTTATTTCTTAAAAAAAAAATGCTAACAACTGGGTATAAAATTCATTTGCTCAGTAACTGGCATGCTGGGTAATTATCAAAGGCTTTCTAAGCAAGTTGTGTGCTCATTTGAAAATACTAGACAATTCAAAGCATCTGTTGTTCTTCAGCTATTACCAAGGTTCATTTTTAAGAAGTCTCTAAAAACAAAGTCAAGTTGACTTAAACACTTCAATGTGAATCTATTTTATTGTAATGGGCTCCTGTCTCAAAAAAACCAGCCAAAAGAAAACAGTAGCTGCAATCTTTTTGTCTGAAGGTTAGTGCGTTATCTTACTCCAATTCTGAAATGTTCTCCAAATGGCAGCTACTACCCTGTCAAGTGCTGCAGGGCTGGAAAATGCCTCAGGATGTCCTGAAAATTGATTTTCTAAAAAAGTGAATTCATTCTGTATTTAAAGGGCTGGTGAGGGTTTCCAGTCACAGGTGTAAATGGGAAGGTTAAGATTAACTGCCCTTCTCTTACCCCCTCTGTCCTAGCACTGGGTGAGCAGGGTGAATGCATGTTCTCGTGCTGTTATATGATACATTTACATCTCAGATGGAAGTATATTCTGTTTTGCAGGCTCCATGCATGGAGGTTTTCAAGACAAGGTGGGATAAACTCCTGAGCAACCTAGCCTGGCCACATGCCTGACCCTGTCATATGCTGGATCTTGGACTACGGGCTTCCTGTGGTCCTGTCCTATGCGAGTTATCCTATGCTGTCTTCCTGGGAAGCCCATCCAAAAATCAGGGGGGTCACATTTTCACAAAAATGGCTTGTCTCACTCCAAAAATGAGATTTGAAGATTGCTACCCTGCCAAAGAATCACAGACCTCGAATGAATGAGCTCCATAACTAACATCAGAAGACTTTCTGTTGAAATATGGTTTGCAAAACAAGGAGGGAGTTCCTCTGAAAGCCTTCATCTCTTCCATGAGAAAATTGCAAGAGGTCTGTTTTTCCAGGACTCTTAAACTGTGTTTGTAAAAGCTATGTAGCATTGTAATTTCTAGTTTGCCTAGTTCTAGACAAGGGGAAACGTTTGTCTTTGTTCTGCCAAATAGTGCTTGATTATGCTACCTCCTGGAAAAGAATAGCCTGTTGTATTAGAGTGCATAACTGGGAGACAGTTTCTTTGGTGTTTCAGTTGTCAGTCTCATGGTGTTCATGCAAAATTAGTTGTGAATTTCTTAACTGATTCTTTTAAATGTTTAAAGAACCTGAAGGATATGTTCCTCATGCTTGTCTTTCAGTTTTGACTGAGGGGACATTAGCAGATCATCTCCATCCTTACTGTGGAGCCTGTGTTTCTCAGTTATGGCTGACTGCTCTTCGGTATTACACAGACTGGAAAAAAACCACACCAAAACCCCTCTTAGAGCAATTTTACTATAATTTACATGACTACTAAATGTCAGAGAAGTAAAATCTGAATATTGTGCTTTGGTCTCTACACATCCCCTGAATGCAAGACAAACAAAATTCTCTTACTCCCAACAGCATTCTTGATAGTGGAAAGTTCTTCACTGATTCAACATCTGTTGACAAGCTGTCTATATAAATCGACAGAGAAACGAACTGATACATGAAACTGAGTATGCCTCCAAAGTGATTCACAATCTGTTGAAACAAGACACCATACCATTAAATATGTAATTCCAGTGTTATGGTTCCTTTTCTGTCCTAAAATACCTTGAATAAAAAGCAGAAATATGGTGACATGACAGTCTGGCAGCTGCCCTGAAGCACAGATAAAGGAGCATTGAGTGAAATAAAATGGTATATAGTTATCTTAGCCAGTGTCAACATTGTGCTACACGTTGAATGTTTGCATTGCTTATTAGGACCAATGGACATATTTTGAAGCTATTCTGACAGCATGGATTCAAACACTGAGCAAATTATGACATTATGGTATTCATATATGCCAGAAAAAAAAAAAGAAAAGTTGCTGAGAAATTCTAGGGCAAATGAGGGTGGAAAGTGGAATAAAGACTAGGCAGACTGTCAACTAAACACTGTGTAGCAGGAGGGAGCCAGAAAGAGAACTGCAGTTTTTTTAAAAGAAAAATCTAGTGTGGGCATTAGTCTCAAATATTTGGTCATCTTGCAACCACTCACATGCGGCCTAGTGTCAATACTGTCCTATGCCTTTACATGTCTGCGAAGGGGCAGTCTAAGGAAAACAAGGTCAAATTTTCTGTACTCGATACAGGATGCATGCTGGCTGGCCTATGATTTGGAAGCAATTTCATTGCTTACCACATACTTCCTTTTAGCTTTACTTCTCTTTCGTTGAGATACATACCAAACAAAAGATAGCTTTTGAGGGGCATAACCAATAGGGTCCTACTATTGACTGCTTTCTGCCGAAAATATTCTCACAGCTGGGTTTTTAGATGAAGATATTACACTGAGACAATGGTGATTCCCCTGTGGGCCACCTTCTTTTAGCTATAAACCTGTAGTCTAATTACTGTGTTAACGTAGCTAGGTCTGTTGGCAGTATTTGATGGAGCTGACCATCATGTGGTGCTGTATGACATGGGATCTAGCAGGGTGGATAAAGCTGCACATCTCACTCTCTTATCGCTCCTCCTAGCTGGATCATTGTTTGGAATTATGTGCACTCCTGGTTCTGGGAACACCCTCACACATTGAGAGCTCTTAGCTAAGACTGGGAGATGAGATAGATTTGGGAGTCAGCAGCGAGCATGGGCAATTAAACTCTATATCTTCATAACAGCGTAAGCAAGCTTTCCAAAGACTAAAGTGCGTAACTTTACACACTAAAAGGAAGAGTAGCCTGGGAAAACTAAATATGCCTCTAATGTCAGACTATTCAAAGAGGACCAGCCCTGGAAAAACTGTTTCAGCTCAGCCTGTGTTTCAAGCTAGGTTTGGAGCTATTCTGGAAACAGGGGTGATGGCAGAAAGTTCTCTAGCTGAAGGTATTTCTGCCCTGTCACATACCCAAAACCATTTTGCCTACCTTCAGGCTCTGCTGCTGCAAAATGCTGTAGAAGAATGCACAAGTGAACATCATGACAGAGTCCTAGGATCGCAAAATCCTAACACACCTCACAGGTTTCAGCTCAGTTCAGCTCAACTGCATATAAACCATGCTCTCTAGGATTTGGCTTACTTGCTCTCTAGGATTTGGCTTACTTTCTCTCTAGTAGCTAGGTTTCCCAGGAAGGTTTTTCTTTATTTTTAGGAAACTTTTCATTATAACCAATCTAGATTTCTCTCATTGATTTCATGCCCCTTTCTTCTTTTCCCAAAGAACACAGAACAGCTCACTACCTTCTTTGTGGTAGCCTGTTATGTGGTCAATCGTTGCTTCTTACTAAGGAAACCATGACCCAGAACAGTTTGTTTCCTCAATAGGAAGCAATCATCCCTTACCCTGTGTTTGAATTCTGAAATGAATTCATCTCATTCATTAATGCAGTGTAAGCCACATTCCTTCTGAATCATTGTAACCTGCTGAATAAAGGTGGATTTCTCAAGGATGCTTTAAATGACCCATTCTCCTGGACAGGATGTTTTTTTAGATTTGTGACTACTGAATTGGCCTTCTCCAGATGGTATCATAAATTTTCATCTCTCTGTCTTTAGAATGATATTTAAGAATAGCTGATAAGTAACCTGGAACAGATTATGAACTTTCGCAAATCCACTCTTATAGTGCTTTCATTGGTAGAGAACAGGTTTCCCAGGGAAGCTGTGGATGCTCCATCCCTAGAAGTGTTCAAGGCCAGGCTGGATGTGGTTTGAACAACCTGGTCTAGTGGAAGATGTCCCTGCCCATGGCAGGGGGGTTAGAACTAGATGATCTTTAAGGTCCCTTCCAACCCAAACCATCCTATGATTCTATGATTCTATTAATTCCACATCTGGAGAGGGGAATATGATTTATCATGCCATCCATGAGAGAATCTAAAATAATTTTAGGGTACATCTTTATGTAGGAAAACATGTATGTGTGCAATTAAGCCTCTGCTGGCAAGCAGTGGAACTGTAGCATATTCTCAAGTGCCTTTCCTAGTACACACCTGACCTGGGCTTCACAAACAAAATGTTTGTTTATACTTATTTTCAAATGTGGGGTTTTTTTGTTTGTGTTTTTTTTTTTTTTAAATGTGTGCTTGGGATTTTAATCAAATTTTAGAAATGGAAAACCTTAAATGTTTTTGTTGTTTTATAATTTTGGGGATTATCTTAACTACTATGGGAAAGCAGGTAAAGAATAAACAAAGCAGCCTGTTATTCTTTTGTTTACTTTACCAATAAATGCTCTGCTTTGTAATTACCCCTTTAAGGCTAAATGCTTGCGTATGAAATACATTGCTTCGGAAAGTTTTATAGTCATCATGGCAAATACTTGGAAGTACTTGTAGAACTAAAGCACAGATAAAACTATTTATGGTGTTAATAAATGGGAAAGTTCATGGTCAATAGAGATTGAAGTTTTAGTTGAATATTAGGTAGGAGAAAAAAATGCAACATATGTGGCCCCTGTCACCACTTAGCATCCTTAACCTAACATTTGTGGGTTGTCGTCGACCATATTTTCCAACTATGGGTGTCTTAAACTATTGTTTTGATCATATCTGTTAGGTAAATACATGTTTAAGTTTACACACATACGTGATGTTGCATAATCTTTTGAATTATAAATATATCATTATGTTCCTTTGGTCCAAATTTGCAAGTCATCTGAAAAGAACTGACCGTACAAAATCAATCGAAACTTCCAGCAGTGGATTAAAGTGGCAAGAATTTTTGTTTATTTTCCTTAATCTCTTTCACAGACATCAAATTGGAGTTAGATACACAGTTGCTGCTTCTGTCAGTGTAATAACACTGACTGCCAAGCTATGTTTTCAAAAGCAAATAAATTGAAATAGGCAGGATTTTCAGGATCATCTGTGTTGTGCTTTAACCCCAATCAGTAGCCAAGCACGACACAGCCTTTCACTCACTCTCCCCACCCTGGTGGGATGGGAGGGGGAGAATCAGCAGTGTGAAAATAAGAAAGGTCATAGGTTGAGACAAAAACAGCTTAATAATGGAAATAAAACTATAACCATTATTATTGCTGATTTTAATAATTATAATTAATAATAACAATAATAATAAACAACCAACTTGTAATGAAAAGGAAAACAACAAAAAGAGAGAAACAAAACCCAAGAAAAAACAGTGATGCTACTGCTTGCCACCTGCTGACCCATGTCCAGCCATTCCCTGATCAACGATCACTGCCCCCTGACCATCTCCCCCTAGTTTATATACTGACCATGATGTCATATGATATGGAATGTCCCTTTGGCCAATTTGGGTCATCTGTCCCTGCTGTGCTCCCTCCCAGCTTCCTGTACACCTCCTTGATGGCAGAGCCTGGGAAGCTGAAAAGTCCTTGACTTAATACAAATGTTGTTTAGCAACAGCCAAAACATCAGTGTGTTACCACATTATTCTCATGCTAAAGCCAAAACACAGCACCAAACAGCTACTAGGAGGAAAATTAACTATCCCAGCTGAAACCAGGATAGTATGCTGTGAAAAAATCCCATATGTTAAGTAGCTCAGAGGGAAACCATTATTAGCGAATCCCATTGACACCCTGCTGTCAGAGGTCCATACACCACACAGAACCAAATACGTTCTCTCACTGCAGTTCAGATTTATTAACCTAGAAGTCCAGATCTCCACAACATGAAACTCTGCTCCTATTGTGTCTGCAGGCTGGGCCACTCCACAGTTTTCACCTGTGATTGCTCTTCTCACACCCCAGGACCTACAGTAAATTACCACCACATCCTTTTTTCCAGATGTAGCAACTAGCCAGCTGCTAGCTACCGGCTGTGAAACAACAGATTTTACAGAGGATTGCCCCAAAACCATCAGCAGGGACTAACAAGAAGGGAAAAATCAGGCTCCCACTGAATCACCAGTCTTATTATCACCAACTGCCGATTTGCATGGCGGGTGAGGGAGGAAGGGGAAGAGGAGAGATGTTTTGGTAAAGGAATTAAACAATATTTAATAAATGAGATAGGGAGAAGTTTGTCTTCAGATCATGTTTTCTTTCCAAGTGTCTGCAAACTGCTTTTAGAGCATGTTTTTTAATATAAGGGTAAGGTATCCTCTATAGAAGGTCAGAGTGAACGAGTTAGCAGCATTTGCTCAGGTCTCCATATCCACAAGCCTAGGCATAGTGCTGTAATACTATTCTGGGGCTGCAGGCAATAGATATGATGTCTGTTCTGCCACCCTATCAGCAAAATGGGGCCTCTCATTTAGCTGCATCAGATCATCGTTTGCAGTTGATGGATCAAGTTCAAATAAAATGTAAGAAATTCACCTTATGACTTAAATGTATCTTGTATTCAGCACCTGCCTTCATTGTGTTGCATTATCTAGCAGCTGCCTGTAAAGATTACATTATATAGAAAAAGAGACTTCTAAGCCATCAAAGAGGACTGAATGCAATCCTTTAAAAAGATGATAGTAGCTTGAAACCTGGTCATTTTCAATAAATGAGTTACAACACCTTTCAGGTATTACAAATGCCCCTGAGGTCCCTTTTCCATTTTTGCATTGTTACAATCACACTCTCTACTTCAGTAAGGTCTTTTTTTCCCCTATCCTAGTGTTAGAAAGCCAGAACCACCGCCATTACCTTTATCACCACCACCACCACCAAAAGAGGGGATAATTTGACAGGAAAAGCTGCAGTATCAACTGGATGGAATTTAATATCTTGAAGTGTAGAGGTAAAATGAGTTCTCCATCCTTTTAATGTATAGTAGCTTTGGGTGTATGGGTAGGTTGAATATTCAGACAAAACTCTGTATCCAGAGAAGTCTGGCCAGCAGGTTGAGGGAGGTGATTCTGCCCCTGTACTCTGCTCTGGTGAGACCCCACCTGGAGTGCTGCATCCAGCTGTGGAACCCCCAATAGCAGAAGGATATTGACCACTTGGAGTGAGTCCAGAGGAGGCCACGAAGAAGATCAGAGGGCTGGAGCACCTCTCCTATGATGAAAGGCTGCGAGAACTGGGCTTGTTCAGCCTGGAGAAGAGGAGGCTCCGAGGAGACCTCATTGCAGCTTTCCAGTATCTGAAGGGGGCCTACAAGAGTGCTGGGAGAGGACTTTTTACAAGAGCCTGTAGTGATAGGACAAGGGGTAATGGGGACAAATTGAAAACAGGGAGGTTTAGATAAGATATCAGGAAGAAATTCTTCACAGAGAGGGTGGTGAGGCACTGGAACAGGTTGCCCAGAGATGTTGTGGATGCCCCATCCCTGGATGTCTTCAAGGCCAGGCTGGATGTGGCTTTGAGCAACCTGGTCTAGTGCAAGGTGTCCCTGCCCATGGCAGGGGGGTTGGAACTAGATGATCTTTAAGGTCCCTTCCAACCCAAACCATTCTATGATTCTATGATTCTGTGAAAATGGCTTTCTTCTAGTCAATAGGCCCACACAGACTAATGCTTCATACCACAAAAATTTACTCTATATAAGATAATGAAGTGTCCTGTATTCCAGAAATGCATACATTTTAATTTGAGATTATATTAATCACTGATCAGAGCAGGTCAACAAATTTCACATTTCTGATTTCCACTGCATAGAGCGATCTTGTGAATCAGTGTAAATATTTGCAAGTACTTACAGCTATTGCAAAACCTGTAGGGAACACATGTCATGGCAGAAGTAGCAGTTTTGTGGTGCTGGGAGATTGTTGCCAGCTAACAGCTTCTAACGGGCACAGGTAATGTGTATTTGTTCTGGCATGTCCGTGCTCTCCTGCATGAGCGTGAGTAACTCTCGTTAACGCTGCCAAAAGCTTCAGGCTGAGAGTCCTGAAGGTAATGGTGGCTGTGGTGCAGTCTCATCACCCATCCAGTGCTCTCCTCCATATTCATAGAGGCTGAGTCACAGTATTTCCGCTGAGATTCTGATAGCCACTGCAATTCCTTGCTTCTACCTCTTTGAGCATGTCTAGATCTTTATCTGTTTCTTCCAGAACTGTTTCTCAGAGGGAGTGTACATCCCAGTGATGCTATGATTATTTAGAAATTCCCTTTAGCTGTTGTTAGTCCCTTGCACAAGCAGCAAGAAAGCAGCTCCTCACACTCTCTCCACAAGACCCTGCCCAGCCAGGAAACCAGTGCAGAAAGTCTCAAGCTTCCCACTACACACTAACAAGCCGCAGTCAAATGCTACATGCTTGGAGGAACTGAAAGGGAAAAGCTATTTTATCTGTAAACAACTAACCCCGCATTTAGCCATACCTGCGTAAATCTGCAGGGACTCTTCTGGGGCTGATGGGGCAGCGCTGGAGTTACCTCGTTCAGCAGAGCCCCACATAAGAAACGGGTGTACGCTCAGGAGGACAGTGGATCTAAAGGTTAAGGTACAGAAAAACATTTTGGGAGCTTGAGGAAGAAAATTAGCGTGTGAACATGAAAACCTGAGGAAGGAATGAAGAAATTAATTATCAGACCAAGGGAAAAACAGAGCAGCATGCAGCAAAACAATTAGTAGTTGAAAATGCTCTTGAGTCCAGTAACCTTGGAGAATGCATTGAGCTAGTGATGGTGGTTGCTGTCACTTAAGGCAATTATTGGATATCATACAAACCTTTTTTCAAACCAAGACAGAATTGTTTCTGTTTTAGGAAGCAGACATCAATAGTGAAATTAAATATCTGAATGAATGCAGGAACATGTTCTAATAAAACGTGAAGGAAGTAATCAGGGAAGATTATCAGTCTTGTCAGCCTGATATTTAGCAGTGGTAAAAAAAGAAAGCCTGGTGCCAATGCACTTTCCTTTTTGCAAGCTGAGCCTATCTAGTATAATATTAAATGGCAGAGACTCATAAAGAGTTTAAGAGCTTCTCTGCAGGATGGAGCTGAAGACATGCACAAAACTGAGATTTACGCTAGATTATTAAAATGGTTTACTCTTAATGCCAAACCAGGGCATCCTGGGATCAGCAATAACTTCCCGTGATTGCACAGACCAGCCTCTAGTCACACAGTTGACCTGAATAGGAGACTGATCAGTTGCAAAGAAGCGAGGCTTTACACTCTGGCCTGAAGGAAAGCAAGACTTGACCAGCCCAGGACAGAAATGCAGGACCCACTTGTAACCCACTTGTCTTTTTTTTTTTTTACCCTGTCCCCAGGAAACAAATTAGTGGTGGCAGTGCCCAACTGCAAAATGTTGTCTCAGTCTGGAGGTCCCTGCTACAAATCCCTATGCAGGCAGCCAAAAAGGAGGTCACTGCCTGCAATCACAACCTTGCACTGTACCCTGGATACAAATAACACCCAGTGATAGAGTACAGCCTCTGCCTGCTACTACAGCTCAACAGATGGAGTAACAGCTAAGCTTAGCTTGCAGGATTGAGAAATGGATTTTTTTTGTTTTATAAGCAAGACAGTGTGCAGATGAACAGAGGATCGCCCACAGATCACAGAAATAAAATCTCTCATCATTTTTTTAGGTCAACATACTGCATGTCACTCTCTTCTCTCATCTCTTTCCTACTTCATTCCAAAATGTTGTTTGCTTGCTTTTCCTCTCGTGCTCCAGAGCTGAACTTCAGCAACTGAAATTGGTCAGCCTTGCTCAGAAAGCTTCCTAAATTTATTAATGCTCATCTTTGATGACATGGTTTAAGACAGGTAGCACAATATGTTGGAATGTAATTTCTTTTTAATGCTTCTCTTTGATAAGGTGGCTCAAGCCAGGTAATAAAATATATTTGCACATAATTTCACATTGTTTTTCTGTGTTTTTACTGTAAGTGAGATACATATTAAAAAAAAACCCAAAAATAAAACAGAGAGTGTGTGTCAAAATTTGCACACAGCAAACAGATAACAAACATCTGCTTCTCAACACATTCTCCCTGAAATCTCAGTAGGCCATTTTAACAGCTTTGGAAGTTGCACATTTTGTACTTAAGTTCTAATGTCTTTCTGAAATCACCCAAGTTTCTACCATGAGTCAGTAAACATTTTAGTTACCATCTCCACACCTCTTGACCCATTATAGAACCTTGTATGGCTTTATTTGAGACTTGGATCCAAATCCCTGAAATAGCAACAGTACAATTTTTTACATATTCCGACTAAATCTTTGTATTTACCTTAATGATTAGCGTAACTATCAAAGCAAATTGCCTGAGTGAATTTTTCATTTGCATGAAGAAAGCAATCTCTGTCTCTATCTGTTTCTTTGTTTTAAAGTGACATTAAAATTGGTTATCATGAGCCCAGTTTCCATGATTAGGGAAAAAAATGTAAGTACAGCTAAAGAGAGATCTGTGTTCACTGGGTAGACACCCACAGAGGGAGTGCAAGCGAAAGATGTAACTAATTGGTAATCCTATAAGTGTGAAACAGGTTGCCTCCTGAATGTAGCCATTACAATTTATGATTTCTGCCAAACTATATATCGATTGCTCTGTCTTAAGAATCAGAAACTTTCCCTGCTGATTGAATTCTAATTACTCACTTCATAGTTACATTGATTTTAACAGACTTCTGGAAAATTTTGTACCAGGCTGGTTTCAAATGACACTTAATGAATTCGTCATGTCTATTGATATAAAAACTTCCCTTCTACAGCAACTTGAATAAAAAAGGAACTGCTTTTCATCTCTTCTGCACAGGCTAAGCTTGCCCTCAGCTTGTACTGTGCTCCCCTGTAGCGGATTCATGATGTCTGAGGAGAAAAGGCAGAGAACTGTTGGCTTTGTTTGTTTAAACCCAATGATGAGTACATCTCCAGCAAACAGTGATTAGATTCATTGCACAAGTTAGTATTTTCAAACAAAAATTCAATCACTTTCCATATATTGCACCCAAGTCAATAAAATCTTCCATTGCCACTCTCCAAAATACAATAATACAGGTTAAGGATAGGTAAGTCATATTGGTGTTGGTTATATACTTAAGTGAGGGACTCCTCACTTACGGGACAAAGTCCCCCACCAAAAAGTAGGCAGTGTGTGAAACACAGTAAAGACTAACAGCAAAAAGTTTAATCATAGCTTTTTGATCTATGCACTTTGGAGATATTAGGCTGCAGCCCACGTACATGTGTGTCTGTGGGGGATAGACACAGATTATGCATCCGGGTACCACTTGGGCATCATCGGTCAGCTTCTGGGCCCTGAAGGTCATGGGCAGCAAGGTGCCTCAGGTTCAGCCACCTGGGGCTGTCTCCATGCCTCTCTGCCTGTTCCCAGGGTCACCCCATTGATGGTTGGTCTTCTTGTCCATCTTCCTGCCTGCCTGCCATGCATACCAGCACTGACATTTGCATAAACCAATACCATAGCCCAACTGTTTTACAATTAACTTCAGGGAATGCTTTTTTTTCTCAGGGTTTATTTTCATTTACCTTTGTCAATGGTTTCCTACTCTTTTGAGTTATTGGTATATAAAGGAGCATTCAATATTCAATCAGGCTGAAAGCTGCTGATTACATTCATAAAGTATGTTATTAGATCTTATTTTCTTGGATTATCTATAGATCAAATATATGATCAAAGGCAGCCTTTAAATATTTCCAAGTCAATATTTCCAGAGATGTTTTCATTCAAAAGGCCTTCAAAGTGTTTTCCAACTGAAGGTCCAAACAGTACTTGCAGACCTTCTTTAGGCTTAATTTTCTTCCTTATAAAGTTAATTTGTTTTGGGTCCAGTGGTTCTGGTGCCAAATACAATTGAAGCAGTAGGGAATCTACAGGTCCAGATCATGTCTGATCTTTTTATTACTACAACTATATCTAAACTACGGGACACAAACGTACCCTGGAGTCCTGTTCATGGATGTCTACCCTATGTTTTGAGCCCATGTCAGGTTGAGACATGACCGCAGCCCCATCTGCTAGCACCATTGTTTTCATGGGAGGGAGACTCAGCTGCAGTGTGTTCCCACTGCTCGGCCCTTTCCCTGTGTTCCAAAGGGACCTGGCTCCTCCCCTGCTCCTGCTGCCTGAACAAGGTGGACTTTTACCTGCTCTTTGCCGGAAGGAGTGCAACTTCAGAGAGTAATTTTCACTGTAAAAGTTGTAGAATTGTGGGTGTGTTAGAGCAAAAGGAAAGAAACGAAGAAAACCAATTAATTTAAAATTGGGCAATGATTTCGCAACACACGTCTATCGTATTCCAAATCACCCACTTACTACACATACGCATTCTGGCAGTGGCATACAGAAGTTTTACTGCAACAAGAAGTTGTTTTCATTTCTAATAAGGAAATGAACAATGAGTTATCCTCTAACTCTGCATGTAGAGAACAATTCCAGTAGGCAGGAGAGTTTGATGAGTTTAGATGTTATTTTCTAAATTATAAAGCTTCCTGTAGAGATGAACTTTCTTACAGTCTCTAGCAAACTATCAGGTGATTATTTTGCTAAGAGTAGTAAATGATCTAAAGATAAATACATCATCTTTTAAAGGAGAAAACAATGGTTCTTTAAACCTGAAAGCTGCGTGGTTTGTTCTCTGTTAGGATAAATACAACAAGTTGGGATTTACTCTGAACAGCTTAACAGAAAACAATCTGCATAAATAGAAGAAATTTCACCACACAATGAATAAAAGATTCAAACAGAAAATTGGTTTTCTGTAGTTTCTATGAAGACTAAAAAGAACAAAATTACTGGGCTATTTCTTTCCCCTTAAAATCTTTTTATAGATAATGGTGAACAGATGATTCCTTCAAACTTCACTTGCGATGAATTCAAGACAAGATAATATCATCATCCATCTTCTTGATGAACCTCATCATCTTATCTTCAGTCTAAATCCAGGAGAAAGACTGAACAAGCCATGCATCTACACATCTCTTAAAAATTACAGCTGAAGGTTAGAAAATGTTTAAGGTCAAACTTCTAAGATACCATCTGGAGCTCATTTAACAATTGCCAAGAACATCTGCCACTACTGCACATGCCTAAGACAAAACTTAGCCAGCATTACCTTTTCTTTTAAGGACAAAATCCTCCAGACACATGAGCATCGTCTAAGATGCTTTGCTGCCAGGAATCAGAATTTAGTGTGAATTTGTTGGTTTGGCAACCAACAAAGTCATTAACAAAGACAATTTTGTAGTTCTTAACAGTGTTCACAGCCTAAAGGCCCATCTCACAAATAGTAGTGTCATTTACAACTTTGCAAGACACATCAGAAACGTTGTGGATGGGGTGTGTGAGGGGTATCTTCTGACTGATGAGGACTGGAATGTAGTTGTGAAGTAGTCAAATTAAACTCCCACTGCTGCTGTTGGAGCAGCCCGTCTGCTGTGGCTGTAGGGCAGCTTCTGCTCTCAGATTGCTGGAGGCAGTGTTTTTTGAAAGCGCTGTAAGTGAAATATGAGTGTAGACACTTAAGAGCTAAACAAAACATGTCCTCAGAGATGGGTATAATATTCTCTGAACCTTTATGACAAAACTGAAAGATATAAAAATCAGAGAAACACATAGCTTACAAGCTCTAATTCCTCAGACAGAGCTCTGTGTCTTTATTTGTATCTTAAGATACAGCAATTCCCACTGGCTATTAATTCCTTACATTGGGAAAGACATTTAGCATTTTAAAAATACTGTAAGGTTGCTATTCTTTACACACATCCATGAATTCCTAGTAGCAAGAAGTAGATGATGTGAGATGAAGACCTTTGTTACTAAATAGAGGAGAAATATTTTTTTTTTCATGGTCTGTATAACAATTATCCCCTTTAAATGATGGACATGACACGTAAAATGTCCATTAACATATGATGAAAATTTTAACTAGAAGGAGATGTTTTACATGATTGCATCATTAATTTAGTGACTTGAGCAGACAGGACAGTCACTTTCAGACATGCTTAGTGTGTCAAATTCCTGTAGTTTGGTAAATGTCATGCATTAGATTATTTTCCATAGATGAAAAAGTAATCCAGTATATTAAGTATTTAGTGATTCATCTGAGCATTTAGTGCTTCATCTGTACTGTGTAATAGCTGATATGTGCAATTCAAGATAATGCATATGTATATTAATAGGTATAATAAATAATTTGGGTCCATTTACAGAACACTGAGTCTGTATTTTAATGGTGTCTCGAAAGCAGAGAAAATGGAAATGATTACTTTCATTCAATTGAAAAGCTGTGAATGTGACAAAAATCCCCACATTGATTATAGATCAATTTACCTTTGAAACTCCAAAACAGGAATTACACTCCATGTGTTGTTCTTTATGAGGTTTTAAACTACATTATATTTGTATTTTAACAGATGGCAGAATTTAGTCCTCATCAGAGGGACAGGAGTTATGTAGAAGCTGGTACTTGTCTCATGGTGTGAAGAAGATTAATGGGAAGTGTGGTGTTTTGTTTTTCTTTATTATAGCTAAACACATATCTGCTAAAAGATTATCATCAAATTGGGTTTTTTACAGAATCTTTGTGTCAGTGTGAAAATGAAGAAAAAGGTGCTTGCAGCCAAACTTCCAATCAAACAACTATTTATTTTCCAAAATTCAGAGCGCTGTTGTCAAATCCATGACACAGAAGACATTGAATGTGATCTCCACCTGGGCTTATTTTTCTGGTTCTGTTCAAGAACTTTAACCAGCAGAGGAACCTGTTACTTTGAATGTGTTTTTACATTTTTTCTTGAAGTCTAGAAATTGTTTATCTTCAGTAGGATCTAAACATTTTCTTTGCTTTTGAAATGTCTCTAGTTTAAAAAGTCTGCTCACAGCTGAAACAGAATTTCTAAGCAGGCTGACTATGATGGTGTGACTGAAAATACCTCCTCACCTGATCCAGATTAATTTAGACTGTCACTGAATCCTCAGTCTGCTGAATCTTCCTGGAGTAACTTTTCTACATTATGAAAATTTTAAAAGATCTGCTTTTGAGAATGAATCAACAAGTGAAAACATAATAGCTTTTCACAGCATACCAGCAGATGTAAAGCAAAATGCCTCCAAAACTTTAATTACAGTTAAAGGACAGAGAATACCAAGATTAATGGCAAACTAGATTTATGAGATCAAACATTTAGAAGTTAGAAAAACCTAGAAGTAAAGGTTGACAGGCAAAGTTTGCAGGATTATGTCGCACATGTTACATACTTTAAAATAGTAAATAAAAATCATGTTTTGTGTTTAGTATGGAGCAGGAAAAAGACAAGTCTGAGCAGAAACCTGCATGGGTATTGTATATAAGAATTTGGTCACATCCTTTTCAATGGAACTGGAGCTTTTTACTTGGTTATTTTAATTATTATTCCTTATTTTGCAAATTGTGCCCTAACTCTAACAATGCTATAGGAATGGCTAAAGCTATGCTTTGTTTATTTGTTTGTAGTTGGTAAACATGTGTATTTGCTATCTGTTTGCTAAGCTGTATTTCTTGTATTGTTGAAGATATGTAAAAAATATTCAAAATTTATTGCGTTAATGCATGTCTAATATCACCCAGTGTTACCAACTACTGCACAATACCTTCTTTGTCCCTCCACAAAATAGGGATGGTAATACTGTTTACATTTACTTTATGTCAATGCAGTATCATGCTCCTTAATCATGCCCTACCAAGCAAGCACACATAAACACTGGAAGTCCTTGAGGAAGAGGGGGAAAAAAAAAACACCAAGGAAAAGAAAAAGCAGGACAATTTGAAATCGACTTATGTTGAAGGATGGGGGAACTTTAAACCTGAGACAAATTAGTATCGGTTGGATGCTTTTTAAAGAAAAACATTGTGTGACAAATATTGCTTTTATTGAAGATATTTATAGGTTTTAATAACTGCAAATACTCACACTCAGCATCTAATGTTGCATGCTGTGTTGTGGTTATAATGCTGATAATGCCATAAATACAATGTTATGATACCTTAGTGGCAACATATTTTTGTAGGCTGCATGTCACTCAGACAGTGCCCCCTTCCCACAGCCGTCGCTCTGGTCCCTTCTCTCTTTGTGGGTCTTCCTAGGCAGCCTGGCAGGATCTTGGAGCTGCTCAGCAAGTGACAAAATAATTTTTTTTCGTTCTGCCTCTTGCTAGCCCAGCTACACTTCTTGATGACACCAAAACCAGACAGGCATTTGAAGAAGAATGATGAAAATCAGGGAGGGGATGAAAAGCCATGTTATATATACCCTCCTGACTCCCAGCTGCTGAAAGCTGGTGTTTCAGGCTATTTCCCTCCACCATTAGGCAGAGGCTATTCTGGAGATAATCTGGTTTGTGGTGAGGTTCAGTTGAGCTGGGTAAAGAGGGAGTGGGGAAAAAAGAATGGGAAAGGGACCAGAAAGTAATGGGCAAAGAGGGAAAAGTTGGAAGAAAATTGGAGATTGCAAGAAATAAGTGAAACCAGAAAGTTAAGAGATTAAAAAGTAGGTTAAAATGTCTGAGAAAAGGAGTTGGGAGGGAGGGAGGCAAGAGAAAGGAGAGGAAGTACCGAAGGTTAGTTTGAAAAGTTTGCTGACACTGTCAAAAAATGTGTAGTATCAGGAATTCCCCAGAACTCCCCAACTCTACAAACAGGAGAAGACAGGCAATGGCTGAAAGAGCTGGTCTTGTTTTAATTAAATGTTTATTTAAGTCTAACATATTTGAAAATTATAATTGGTTTCCCCCAGCAATGCCCGTAACCAAGCCCCTTTCACAGAGATCTTTGAAAAGCAGACAACTCATGAAAAATCCCGGTTGGCAACCCTTTTTCCCTGAAAAAGAAGTTTACCGAAATCTTCAAAGGCCAGAATCTGGCATAGTTTTCTCTTGAGTAAAGTTAGCTCTGCAAGTGGAAGCTCTGCAAGTGGAAGCCCTGCCAGGAAGCATGACGTGCTCCAGCTAGCTGCAGGGGTGGTTGCTGCACGCCCAGACCCTCGAGCAGGGGTGATCGACCTTCCTGCCCATCTACCTGCCCAGCCATCGACACCTTATCTCATGTGACCTGCCAGTGTTAATGGAGCCCATTTCCATCAGCAGGCCAGGTGGCAAACTGCATCCATTCAGCATCTCCTGAGCAGCTGAACTATCTCTTCCCCGAGGCCAGGATGGGTGGTTGAGGGCATTATCAATGCAGCTGTTTGGGGTAACCTATTCCTGCTCATA
The DNA here is from genome assembly GCF_000690775.1 of Eurypyga helias. NCBI lineage: Eukaryota > Metazoa > Chordata > Aves > Eurypygiformes > Eurypygidae > Eurypyga > Eurypyga helias. The sequence continues at coordinate 19,864 of NW_010265181.1, forward strand.
GACTGTTAGGTGTCCAGCTGTGGCACTATATAATGTGCTCTATAAGCAGGGGCATAACCCCACAGTAAGAACAAAATGAATGAATTTGCATACACCTTTGTTCTGCAAAAGGAAATCTGCTACCACCCTCCAGGTGGAGATCTCTGCAGTAACAGATGTCACACAAGATGCAATAACCATACACCTGAGCAGGCTGTTGGCATTCAGAGGCCACAGAGCTAAGGTTTGGTTTAAACGGTCGTTTCTGGGACCATGCTTCTGCTGACTGTGATCAATTTTAATGTGTAAGAACAAATCTTTCAGAAGAAAGGATATCACATTCCTACTACTGTGCAATTAAAAAACACAGTGATATTTAGAGAAAAATAAAATTTGTGTCCTTGCTGCAAGAGGGGTAAAAATGTATGGAGTGACTAGCTGCCTTAAAAGCTCAAACAGACAGCAATATGGCTGATATTGGGAAACCATGGACATGATGTTCTGAAAACCAGTCTCTTTTAATGTGTTCTAGGTCGAATATTTTAATATTCATATCACATGGTCTTTGTAATGCTGATATTAGAACAGATACAGAATAAAGGTCAACAGAAGGAAAAACCCAATAACAACGAAGCAAAAATGCATATGCATCCATGTCTTTAGCAAATATACAATGGAACTGGCTGGGCATGTTTAGAGGAAGCCATTTTCAGACAGAAAAATCAGTCTGTGAAAGAAAGCTCTCAACAATACTTTATATACAGTTTCAATGTGGAAAGAACTTCTGGTCAGACTACATGTACAACCAATTATCCTCTGGCTACAGCCCTCACTGGGCAGGAGTCGTAGGAAGACTCAAGTTCTTGCTATAACTCATTTCGCCAAGGGATCTGAACCTCAGACTCAGAGAGGAGTGCCTGGACTCCTGGGATGCAGTAGGGGAGAATCAGAGTGGGACAGTACCTTCTGCCAGCTTCTCTGCCTTCCGCCCCCTTCTGACCCAAGCCTAGCCCCAAAAAACATCTGATGATCATGGGACTTTCCTGAGATGTGTGTGGGAATATAAAATGGGATGTGTCACATGCTGTTGGAAGTTGCCAAAGAACTGGAAGAGCCCCCCAGTCCCCTGTAAGCCTCTCCGTTAGAAGCAGCTTCTCTATCATTTTCGGTGGTTGTTAACAGCTGAGGAGTTCATAAGAGGAAATTGAGTTTTCTATTTCTGAAGAAAAATCAAATGACTTGCTTTTGAGTCGGAGACCTAGGCAGACACAAATATACCAAGTATAATTTTGTGATATCAATTTAATTGCATATTTCTTTCAATCTATATGACCACCTGGATGCAGTCACAACAATAAAAACAGCAAATCAATGTTTGTGAGGAAATGCAGTTAAGTATTAAGATCTAATAATGTGCTCTCTTGGAAGCAGCTGTAAAGTTCTTTGTTTCCCTTTGCAAACAGAGTGTTAAGAATGCCAAGAACCAACAAGTGTCTAATATTATTCTTCCCCAGATGAAATGAAAAGATATTGATTTCTATGAAATAGATTCCCTAATATGTAAACACATTATTCTAAGGCTTAGAAGAACCATATACTTTAATTTCTGCTCCCTTCTGAAAACACTTGAAGGAAATATTTTATCAAAAGAATAAAATAAAATGTTGAGCAATGTTTCATGAGAAAAGCCACCCAATATATAAAGCACCTTTGCACATAGTGGACATATACGTTTATAACTTTATTTTATATTTAATTGAATGGAAGGCACCTCTGAATACTGAAAGACGTGGTTCTGCAGGATTACTTCAGTGTGATTACGTCATGTCATGAGGTTGGATTTCAGAAGAGGAGCTCCCTCTTACCTCTTGCAATGACCATTCATGTGCTACCTATTAAAAATGGTGGTTCTACTGCTCTACACAAGCACAAAGCACCACAGGAAGAGAGAAGGAATAGGGATGAAGCAGATACAAAGCACCTCCTTTTACTGGACTGGTTCTGCAACTGACACTTAGGGGTTACTCATTAGGTTAATCACTCCGGTCATTTCCTTGAAAAGGGAAACCTTTACAAATATTTTAGAATTTTATTAGCAGTCTGTTAGTCATCTATGAGGTTGTTCATTCCACTTAATGGGACAATAAGCAGACAAGCCCCAAATACCACAGAAGAAGGAGGATGCTGGCATGTTTACAGCTTCTCTGGATGGAGAAACTGTCAAAACTGCAGAAAACATTCTAAAAGAGCAATCAGCCATTTGAGTCTTTTGACTCCTTTTTAGAGGTATTTGTCTGTTATTGTAAGCACATAATGAAATCTATGACTGTATTCATCTATTTCAATATACACAGACTGAGAGAAACTTTGTAGATTTAAACATTTTAGGTTTCAGAAATATCCCTTACTAGTCTGTTCTTTCTTCTATCTTTTCCTCAGTATGGATTGCCATCATTCAGATATAGTTGAGGAACAGGCTGTTGTAACTCATTGGCTGAAATACCCGTCTTCAAGAGGCTTGGCCACTGAAACTACTGTTTCATAAGTATCTTCCATTTCCCAGCAGCTTTGCTTTGTCTCAAGCACATGCATAATGGAAACGGAAAGGCCCAGAAGTTACCAACTGCTCAATAAGAGACAAAGAACATTCCTGTGCCTGTTGTGGAGCGATGCAAAAAAAGCGAAGAAAATAAGCGTGTCTTATATTCATGGTTACCCAGTATAGGAAAAGGAGAAGGCAGACCTGAGATTAACAGAAAAAAATCATCTGCCTTGTGAAGGTCACAATATCTAGATGGAAAAATACCCATATATTACAATTCAAGTTAAATAAAAGCTTGTTTCTGCCTAATACTTTTGAGAATTTGTCCGTGAACAGTTCATTATTTAAACAGCATTCCTGTGGTATAGCCAAGTTTAGAAAGGATTTATTTAACATGCCATTACAGCAATTAGCCCCAGGGAAAGTTCAGCTTGCATACCCAGGTTCTAAATATGTCTTAAGTTTGTATTTATCAACTGAGTTTCCTTCCCCCCACCCCCCTACTGAGTATAAACTTTCCCATTTTTCCCTCACCTCACAGCTCCTATGAAGCTTTCAACCTGAGCTCTTTTCTGAGCACCTGGAATGTCAAAGCCCTAATCCAGAGGGCCCCCTTCCACCTTTCCTCCTGAGGACACTAACATGATGTCCATCCTCACTGAGGTGCATCTTTCAGGCCTCATGTGTCAGCTTTGGTCATTACTGCAGGAGTAAGAAGATGTTGTTGCTGCAAGACAGGATGTCTGAGGCAGAAGTAAGGCAGTTCAGGACATTGAAGTTCAATATCTAGCTGTGATGTGACTTGATGCAAGTCATTTAGGCATTATCTGTGCCTCAGCTCTCCAAGTCTGAATGGGGATAGTAAGAGTTCATCTCCACCTTGCTTAATCAGTCCATAGTGGGTGAACTCTCACTTGCAATGTTTATTTACAGCATGTAGTGCATCTAGGGTCCAATCTCACTTTAGGCTTCCAGACACAACCATTCCTCAAAAAGCACTTTGAACATCTATGACTTCAATCAGACCTTCACGACAAAGTAAGAGCGACGCTCTGCATGGCGAAGGAAATTAGTTCTAGTGCCTGAAAAATGCTGCGTTTGAGTTTTCCAGGATATCATCTTACAAAAATGAAATTCCAGTCTTAACCATTTTATGTTTATTCTTCAGGTTTTGGCAGCATATCAGCATAATAAAGAAATGCATAAACATTCCAGATTTACCCTAGTGCTGATGTGGCAGTTGCCACTATGAACTGAAGGCCAGGAAACTTACACAAGTTGTACCTCGAGTTGCTCGTCTCCCAAATCCAAGACACGGCTTCTGTTGACTCTACTCCCCTCTGGGGGACAAGGTGCAGGAGCAGCACTGGTTTCCCTCATTGCAAATAACTCTGGGCCTCTTGGCTTCATTTTTACTTTTCCTTTCCCACCATCCATGGCAGTGACTCTCCAGGTTCCCTAGGGAATAGGAAGAGAAGAAATTTCTTACAGCTTTCAGCTGAATGCAGCATGTCCCATCAATATCCCAATGCCATAATCCATTTTCATCTGCCATCAACCAATACGCATCTGGCAGTGCATGTGGCAGGAGTTTGCACTCTATGCTCTGGGTGCTGTCTCCGACACAGTAGGACCAGTTTCTGCTACCTTTTCAATAGGATTTCCTGCTACATTCAATGTAAAGAGCAGATTTGTGAGGAAGCAGAATTAAGGTTGTCTGAGCCATGTTAAATCTACTGGTTTTTAAGTCTACAACTTAAGTTAGGTTATTTGAACAATTTTTGATGAGTGTGCACTTTATAGTCCTAATGAATCATGAATGTTGCAAAAGAAAAACTGTTTCCAAGCCTCTGTTTCCTGTATATTAGCAGTGAGAGTCTTGAGGAATGTCATTGTCTGGGTTAAAAGAGCAATGTTGCTTTAGTTTTGCAATATACATGAAAAATCAACCTTATTCACTATGCATACTCTTTCTGCATACCATGCTGAACATACATTAATTACGCACCAGCTCCGAACAAAGAACAGTGAAGTCATTGTACAGTGATACCAACTGAACTTTTTTCTCAAGCATCAACAGGTTTGGCCAAACTCTGATTTGTTGGAGGCAAAAACCCCATCTAGTTTTATTTTCTACAACTTATACTGTCTGTATCATAAAAATGAACCAAAGTACAATAATACTTCTAGCAAATGATTCAAGCTATGAACACATAATTCCCTGACATTTTCAACCACTGGACTTCTTAAGAGTATTTTGACCCTTTTGCTTCAACAATCTCAATAAATTAAAGTCTGAATATTTCCCAGTCTATTTCCCAAGCATTATTTCCTTTGCTTTACATCTGAACTGTTCAGAATGAATGGTTATAAGAAAAATAAGAGGAATTTCAAGGGCTCCATGAACACTGCCTAATGTACCGCTGCAATTTAAGATTAAATGACATCAGCTTGACCCACTACCTGCCTAAAGGAAAATGGTCAGATAGCATTTGGTAAAGTTTATGAGAAGCCAGTTCCCACTGTGGTGTATGCAGGTCTTTAATTTGCTGTGATTTGTGTCTGGAAGGCTCCCCAGGCATACTGCATTGTTACAAAAGTGACAGAGAATCAAACTTCAAGCCCATGATTCTTTTTTCCATTTTTCCCCAATATCCTTTGGAATGAAAGGAATGTGATACAGAGAGAACAGCGCAACTGTGATGAATAGTCTTCATGGTGCAATCATGAATAAACCAGAAATGAGTTACATAAACATTTGGAGAGAAAATATATGCAATAGCTCTCAATACTTGCTTAGTTTCACAGAGCTTAGTAAGACACATGATTTAATTTCATTTTAAAATTATTTGTAATTTAATTTTGTTAATTTTAAAATAGAAAGAATTCTATGAAATCTAGCTTGGAAGGAACAAAAATTCTGGTCCCTCATCATAAATCTATGCCATATTATAAGCACTCATGTTAACAAATGTAATGAAGAAATATAGAGACAAAGTCAGTGTGGAAAAATAAATGAACACAAGCTTTTGAACCTCAACTAGCTTTGATCAAGAGTAAACTTCTATGTAATGTTAGGAAACTACTCATATATTTTAGTGGTAAAAGCTGTCTGGTTATAAAGAAAAACAATCACATCTGTTTTCCCCTCACTGAATTCCTGAAATTAATAAGGAATGGCATAGTGGCTGTGAGCATTTCATAGTTTCTGGGGTGGAGAAGAAGGTAATATTTCTCACTGATTTCTACTGACCCCCTCTGGTAAACTAAACTGAATATCATTGCTGAAGAAGATCTCCCCACTGAAGGGGCAGTGTCCACCATAGCATGAAAAGTCTTGAGAGCTGACTCTGATCATCTCGAAGACCTCCTAACAACACAGCATCTTGGGCTGCCAAGAGCCCAGGAGGGTATCAAAATTCAAAAGTTGCTCTTAGTCCATGAGGGGAAGATATTGGACTATGAGAAACTATACAACAAGGTTTTAATATTCTAAGAGATATTCTAGTGACATCCTAAACCATAAGGCTGAAATTCAAGAAATTTAGTCCAGTCACAAAAATGACAGGATGACATTAGAGGCTAATTTATCTAACTTCTAGTTTGCATTAACGGGGAATACCACTGTCTATATAAATGTCCTTCCAAAGTTCATCGTTAAAGTGGACATTTATTCAAAGAAGGGCATTGCCAGTGTGTTGAGTAATTTAGTTTAGATTTCAGCCAGAAGGGAGACAAGACAAGCAATAAGAGAGATGGCTTTAGATATTCCAACTTTTAGCTTTTCTAAAATAAATATTAAATCCAGCTGAAAGACACGAAGTTCAAAAAATGTCTGCTGGAAAAAAAAGATTTATTATAATGCATGCTCACTCTCAAGTACCTAAAAATGCTTTATAAACTGCATACTGACTACACAAACAGTCCTTCAATTTGAAAAAAACCCAAAGTTGACACTACTTCCATTTGTCCTAGCAATAGAGCCACTTGAGGAAGGAAAAAGAGCTAACGGGAATATTAAAGTGTGCAGCAAAGGGTACAGTTTGATTTTTACACCGAGAAGGTACAGCGGAATCTCACATAATCCATATACCTAGAAATTGTGCTTTACAGATTTTGTCAGCTGCCTAAATACAATGAATAGCTGAAATACAGTTATTGTTTATTGATGAGGAGAGGAATTTTTACAAGAGCCTGTAGTGATAGGACAAGGGGTAATGGGTATAAATTGAAATCAGGGAGGTTTAGATTAGATATCAGGAAGAAATTCTTCACAGAGAGGGTGGTGAGGCACTGGACCAGGTTGCCCAGAGATGTTGTAGATGCCCCATCCCTGGATGTCTTCAAGGCCAGGCTGGATGAGGCTTTGAGCAACCTGGTCTAGTGGAAGGTGTCCCTGCTCATGGCAGGGGGGTTGGAACTAGATGATCTTTAAGGTCCCTTCCAACCCTAACCATTCTATGATTCTATGATTCTATGAGAGGAAAAAAAGAGAAAAGTCTGTTCCAAATCTCATTTTATGGTTTTCTAGTCTTTGCAAAAATTAGAGGGCTGCTACCTTGTCTGACATGCCTTCACTAGAGTTGGTGGTTAGTCATATTAGTTGGGAATCTGTTCCAGACTCTTTAACACACATGGAACCAGTTCAATGGACTCAGTCAGTATCGCTGTCACTCTTCCTCTTAAGAAAAAAAAAGTTGGAACTAGGAATACATGGTATGTATATTGGCTAAACATACAAGGTACTATATACATAAACTCCTTCCTCCATGTGTTTCTACTTGTTCTTGTGCTTCCTGTAAAATTGCTTTAGATTGTCCTTGAAATATAAGGGTGTGGAATTTCCATTATTATTTTGGGTCTCTTAAAACTGAACAAAAAACACAAAAAAAACCCCTCCCTTAGGTGAAAAAAGTTAGTTATAAAATTTGAGAGCAGGTAAATGGAGATTTCAAGCTTCAAACAAAGTAATGGGGCAGCAAAAGCACTTGTTCAAACAAATTTACTTTAGTCCTAAATGAATCTGGCCCAAACTAAACCTCCCTGTCTTTCCATATTAAGGAACATGCTCTTCAGAAGAAACTTTCAGCTTCAGTTTTGCACATGGGAATAATATGCAATAGTCCTGCCTGATGGGCCACCCACAGCACACAGCATGGAACTTGGACACCAAAAGAAACAAGGGAACTAGGTAAGCCTAATTCTTCCCCCTCAGTTGTAGCAGAAAGAAATGAGATTAAAAGTCTGAGAAAATCATCCTGATCAAAGTTTAATCAATCTTGGGACATCACCCTGGAAAATTGCAGTTGTGATTCTTCCAACTGGGGGTGGGGGAGGGGAAAAAGTTTCATTGGAATTTTCCCAGTGGTTCCATGGATTCAGCAAAACAACAAGGCAGTCAAAAGGTGAATGAGTGATAACCTTGGGATCTAATATTTTCCCATTTGAGCCAGGCTTCAAAACCAGTCAATAAATATATTTATTGTACACATAAAATCTACAGTCACAATCTCTACATTTTCATAAGTTTATCTTTAAAATATTGTCCTAATGTCTACAACAAAATTTGTCATCCACTTTTCCTTTTTATGTGTTTCATATACCAGTACCACTTTAATATGCTTTGGGGCATTTTTTGAAGGGATGAGTTTTCTTTTCAGAAGAGTTTAAAAATCTGAACAGATGTAAAATTAGCCAATGCTGCAAGTATAACCAGTTGTATATTGCAGACACACTTGTCAGAACATTCTAATATGATATTTATCATCCTTTAAATGAGAACACAACTATCAGCTTTGACTCAGTCTAGGCTAATGTAATGTTTACAACTGAAGAATGACTGAATGCTTATACTTACAGAGGTGTTTGCTTTTAATGGCCACATTTTCCAGTTCTATGATACAACAGCATAAAAAAAATCTTTCTTTCTCTCATATATGCCAGGTCATAACAACAATTATTATGTTTTTATATCTATACCATGCTGCCTACAAAATATTTAATACCTAAGCAGCTGGTGCGCTGTGGCTGATGCTTACTAAATGAATAAATGTTTTGTCTTGTGTTTCCCCCGTGCACTTGCATCCATCTGTTGTCTTGTGTCGTTTTTGATTGAGGCCTAGAGGCACTACCACAAAACAAATAATGTCAATTTTGTTTTCATTATTGCGGGGCCAGGAACCCTACTTCCAGCCTAACAACACTTTGGCACTTGGTGCTGCACAAACACAAATGCAAAGAGATGTTTTCCGCACAGGCACAAAAAAAAAACAACACCAAAACGCCAGGCAGTAGGACATGTTTACAATACAAAAGTTTGCATGAGAAGTTTAAATTGGTATTCATTACAGGACAAATAACTTTATCAAGCGTGCAACCTGAGTGAAAGCAGATTTACCAAACTGGCAGAGGGAACTGTACTTCCCCCTAATGAGCACTCTAAAGCGGAGCGTGTTCTGCGGGTCAAATGACAGGCGAGCATCTGTTTCACTTCACAGCCTCCCCGAACCCGCTGCGCCTGCAACCTGCCCTCTTCGAAAGCAAGAGCTCGCCAGCTCCGACCCAGAGACACTGGGGGCTGCGGCGTGCTTGTGCTTAGCCCCCAGTAGCGCTGCGTTGGCGGCTCCTCTGCGCTGTTGGGGGTATTCACTGTCTTCCTCCAACACTGGCCCGTACCGTAAGTCCTTTTTAATACAGAAGAGGTAACGTAAGGACAGATCTTGTCTGCACGGCTATGGTCAACAGCGCTGTTAGGGATGGGGATGGCTTCTTATGGGGATGGCTTCCCATTTTCATCAACTACAGGGGAGACTGCCTGTTTAATTAAGTCAGTTAATTCAGGTGTTTGAAGTCGGCACCCTCTGAAACTTTAAATGTTTCAAGATGACTATTGAGTCAGAATCAAACCATAAATTTTGACGGCTTGCCTGATCAGCCCCGGCATTACATGAATACCTGCATTTGGGTGGTAGATTTAGACACCCATACAGCAATATGCACATATAATTATCTATATAATCTTGCCATTCTATTATAACCCCTGAAAATAGTATTTGTTGGCGTCTACAGTTTGTAGACTGTGTAACATCCAGAACAGTTCAGCAACCTGAACCTCTGAAACCCAACCTGTCTGAAAGCAAACACTTCTCTTTTGTGGCACAGAGGAGAGAGGTAATGTTGCAGCAACAGCAAGAATTAAACGACAGAGAAGTGTGACTGATGATTACAAGTACGTGTGAACCTCTGCTCCCATGGATACCAGACTTGTTCTGCAAGAGCAATCCCGCATGGGCCCTCCATTTGGATGATACCTCTAGGTCTAAGCCCTGCTCATGTTACCTGTTAAAATCCAAAGAATGATTCACGTGAAGATGAGCAGGGTTTCATCCCAAATGTGAGTATCCTAGGACAGGTCTGTTGCTAATCTGATAGTCTGTGAGCTCAATTTTCTTGAGAAACATCTTGGAGTTGTCTGTCTCCACTGAGAAAATGGCTTCAGGGACAAAGAGCTGAATCCTGAATTGAGTGAAGTAGATTGTCCCTGACACCTCTGTCAGGACAAGTTTTTCTCAAGAGAAGGAACCACATAAGAAATCATTCAGTGTGGCCATGTTTGACAACTAAAACAAATACAGCTGTATTTGAGAACTTCAGTTAAGTAACTCAGTATCACAGAAATTTTTAGGCATTCAGTTAAAGCTGATGATCCATTTTCCATTCTCTTAAATCCCAAATAACTCCTATTAAATATTCATTTTCTATCTGTTTGAGAGTGTATTTCTGAACTTTGAAGACCATTCCTCCTGGGGAGGAGAAAAAGGAGAAAAGGGAATTCCCTCATATACTCAGGAGAAGATTTATTCTGTTATGTATGATTGCTGGCATGGGAGCAATCCTTCCCCTCAGAAATGGCTACATGTCATATGGAGCCAAGTGGTATAAAATACTAAATTCAATTGAGCAAGACAGATACAGCCCAGGCATGGAAATTTTCTGGGAGAAACTGACGAAACATCTGCCCGGTTGCCTTTATCCCCTTCTTTCTTACACGACATGAAGGCATGCAATGAATCTCATGTTTGACTAACTCTGGTTATTGGGGTGGAACAATCTCTGAAAAGATTTTGCTTTTCCTTGGTTCTGTTTTATTGGGGTGATGGTGGAAACACTGACTCAATCATTATTTTGCTACTAATTAAATGTATAACAAAGACACCTAGAGTCATGGATGGTTTCTCTCCTTATATATATTATTTTTTAACAGTATAAGTAAATTAATAAATAAACATTTTGTTAGCCCATGTAGGAGAGGTGCTCCTCTTAGCTCTTCCTGCACCACTTGAGTGAGCCAAAGCCTGATGGTAAGGCCAGATCTCAATCCCTCATATTATTATTATTACTCCAGTAGCATCTATCCCAATTAGGATCAGAGCCCACATGTTCCAGGCACTGCACACTACACAGTAAGAGATATTCGCTATCCCGCCCAGCCTTTAACATAATATGAATAACAAGCAAAGCCAAAGGCTGTTCTGCCATTCACTGGGGAAGCAGACTGAGCTGTTGTGATCTGTGGATTTTGTGAGAGAACAGTCTGTAAGTGCCTGCATCACTGGTCTTTCTCTGATCCCCAGAGCATGACTGAGAAAAGGGGAAAGAAGGTAGGAAGATGAAGGTAAAGTCAGTTACAAAGTTGTATATTTGATAGAAAGCTACATGGGGAGTAAAAACAAAATCATAAAATGACAGGACACAAATGTAGTGGGAGTTAGGGAAAAAAGGAAATTGGATAACAATAGTGATCAGAAAGAATAAAGGCAAAGACAAATAATGACAAGCAAGATAGAAAGAGGATTAGAGGTTGTGATGAAAGCTATGGAAATAAGGATGGTAGCTGCTATCAGAATTACAGGGAGTTATTTTATTTAAGATGTCATTGTTAGGAGTCAGAAAATGTATTTTTTAAAACCTAGATGATCCTTAAAAAAAAGAATATTTCAAGGCAAAAGGGGCTTTGGGGAATGTACGAAAAGCAACTGACTATATGTTTACATGGCACTAGCTGCTGCTGGAGTTAACTGAGGGTGGCCGAGCTTGGTGTACTGGCAATGGCACAGCTTCCGTTAGCACAGACTTTCACACAGACTGAGCATTCCTCTTACAATGCAGGGGGTTATAAAGTGCTATTTGAATATACTCTTAGGTGCTTTTGAAAATTTCATCTCAACAGGATCCACCATCTTGAGTTGTAGTTACTTTCTTTTTAATAATTTAATAATGACAATTTTTGTATGGGATAAAAAAATCACACATTGTCAAGAGCATCAGCAAACTTATGAATAGCTGATGCATGTACAATAGCATAGGTTTTGGAGTTTGTTTTACAGGCACTATTTTGGCTGATTCCTAGGGAGTCCAAGCCTTGAATGCATGCAAGGGGCTATAGGTAGTGTGCCAGGATCTCTAACTGAGAAATAACTCTCTCTCTCTCTCTCTGCTTACATCAGATAGTACTGAATGAGCTGTTTAAGGAAAAAGCAGCTGAAAAGCTAGTTGCCACATAAATACAGCTGTGACCACCTTCACTCTCCCTGGACAGACAAGACTTCCCCTGTATCACAGCAGAAGCACCTTACAATGGGCACAGCACTGATATCCAGTACTTCCCAGAAACAGGTATCAGTCCAATCTCATTTTTCTCTTAACAAGTGATCAGTGGGATGGAGAGAGCAAGGAGAGAGAGACAAAGACGGCAATGGGGCCCCTGCCAGGGCAGGAGCGGAGGAGGCACTGGGATGGAGCCCCACCATGGCCAAACCATTTCCAGCATCTCTGTGTCCGAAGGGCAGGGACAGTTTGAGGTCCTGGTGTTATTCTTGATCTGCTTCCAGCTGCCTGTGCCTAACAGCAGCAGCAGGGCAAGTTTAGTAGCACCTGGGTTCTGTGACTGCTCCAGACTATCTCCAAATTCGTCACCAGATGTCCCACCAAATGTTATTTTTATATCCCACTGCTGAGTTCAGCAAAAACTCTTTTTCTGTGTAATAGTGCTTTGTCCCCAAAGAAGAATCCTCCTTAACTTAATAGCAGTACATGTGTAGTTAATAGCTGGAGTTTGTAAAACTTGTAACTCCTGGCTCTGCTTTCCCAAATGCCAAGGTAAACTAAGTTTCTAAGTGGGATTGGTTTACCAGGATACCTCGTAGTCATGCTGGTTAAAGGAAACTTAATTTCTCTGTATCTTATATTTTATTGGACTCCTCACCATTCAGGCTATTCGAATGATACCAATTTATTATGAAGGTCAAATTATTCTGAAGACCTGACTCCAAAAGTGGTGTGAGGAATTTGGTAATTCACAGGGACCTACGGTGCAGGAGAGCCATACGTTTCCGTGACTAACATGGCACAATTGCAGAGATTATATCTGCAGGATTTTTTCAGCCAAAGCTCTTGTCTGGATCAGCTCACAGAATGCGGAATATCTGGCTGCAAAGAGATCCATAAACAGTAATTATTAGAGCTGGGTGGAAAAAGATAATTCCAGCTCCAGGAGGATTTCAGTATTTGATGACTGCTTTCATTCCAGTTTAAAATGAAAGCTCAAAATGTCAAAGTTCTGCTTAGCCATACTCCAAGCTCTGTTTAAAAACCTGGGCAGATGCAAACTCTTCCTGAAGCACCAAAAATTCTAAAATATAAACCCTGCTGATTAATTAATCTTTCATGTGAAAGGTTTTCCCACCAGAAAGGAAAGGGTTTCTGAGGCCAGGCTCTTTGAAGCCCAGAGCTGGCAGCCTGGCATGCACAGCTGGTGGCCAGCAGTGAATTCTCTACTCTCACAGCGATTTCTCCCAGTGAACTCCAAGCCTCCTTAAACTAGCTTGAGGACGATCCCGCCTCTGATGAAAGAAGCCTGTGTGAGCCATCACTATTCAGAAGGAACTGTCTAGAAAATGTGTTCCTTTCCATTTAGAATCCAAAAAGGGTACAGAGAGTGCCATGTTTCATCAGCATAAATAATTAACTGCAGAAGGACATGTAATATTCATAGCTGAAAATCATTAAACAAAATAGGCTGGGAAAAAAATCTTAAACATGAAGTGATATTAATCATTTAGCCACAGATTTAGCTTAGAGCTTCTCTTTTGTTTAATTTAATTATTATTTTTAAAAATCTATTCACGGGCAGATGTTGCTCTGCAAACTCACACAACTAATTCCCACATGTGAGATAGTCAGCCTGAGGTTTAGCCTCTTGCAGTATTAATTAACATCATGAGGCATTGTTAATGATAGTGGACAAAGTGAAAATGAAGAATTTTCTGCACTTAGTAAAATGGGGATGAAAATGGGTCAAAAGAACAATGCTTTTCAAACAGCATTGTCTTCTCAGCTCTATTGTATGCTGCCAGAAGTTTTAGTTTATGCAAGATCCCTTCTCTAGGTTTTCTGTATCTCCAATGTACACATCAGGAGCCTCAGAGAACAGAGGTGTTTAAAAGTGAGAAAGACCCCAGAAGCTTCATTAGGATTTCCTAGCTGAAAGACAAGAAAATGCTTCAATATAAGACTTTGTCTCAGTGAACAGAGGCATCCAGAGCTACACTGCTCCTCTCAGTGAGGAAGTGATGCCAGGGCAAATCCCAAAAGCCAGCACTGTTCATCTCATGGCCCAGAGAAAGGCTCCATTCACATAACTAGTCCCTGTGAGGCCAAGAAGCATCTGCAGAAGACAACCCTGAACACCTGAGGTTTGAAGTATAACCTACTTGAGGAATGATACATTATTCTCTTAAACGTTCATTGAGTGCTGCAGCCCTTTTAAGTACAAATATCCGATGCTTGTGAACCCCACTTGTAGTACTATACATACTTCACACACTTAGGCTGGAGCCACAGATATATCTTGGACCTTGCAGAAACCCCTTCATGTAGCTACAGATACACAAAAAGTGAGTGATGAGGAAGGTGATCGCTTCCCTGGTCCTTGAGTGTGGTCAAGAATTTGTCAAACACGCCAAGGACTGAGTGCGTCTTACAGCCCCTGCATTTTAGCATACATATATTTTAGCAAGAAGGTATAAAATCTAGACAGTGAAGATTCTCCATTCCCTCCCACTTCATGGTTATGTTTGTTATTTAAATACACTCCAAAAGACTGAAGGGGACTGCACGAAAGCAAAACAGAACAAGGGCTTACAGGCTTGCAGGTCATATACAGCTCTGTCATGAAAGGTGCAATCAAGTAAGACACCTACATTTAGTATTTCTTCTAGCAGATTGTCTGTGGCAAAGGGATTTGAGATATTTTTCTTCCTTAGCTAGCTAAACATCATGCTCTCATGTTGAATATTTTATATTTCCATAAGGGAGTTACAGACACATATATGCTTTCCTGTCTCATCTGCAATGTTATTCAATCTTTAAAAATAAACAAGAAAATTTTGATTATCGTGTGGTGATTTACTGTACTATGTTGGGACATCTCATTAAATTGCATGAAAAAGGATTCTTTTTTCTGTTTTAAACGAAAAACATAACACAGTCTAGTTACATAGAGGCTACCAGTGTCTCCATGGCAATTCTCAGATATGTAAGCAGGTAGTCCAAAAAAATTTCCAGTGAAATAATTTTGCTGTGAGTTTATAATTTTCTTTCCCTATTTATTCATTCGTCTGTCCAGCCTACTCTGTTGGGCTGTACTCCCACCTGAGCTGTGAGGTCTCTAGAGCAGACTGTCTGTGTGCACAGTATCTAGTGTGATGTCCACTTAGCAATACCCTTAGTCCTCACTTGGAATAAACAAGTCATCTAGCATGTTACAGGCATACAAATGTGGTGAACATTCGAAATACAGTGTTAATTTACTGCTATAATATGATTTTATGGCAATATTCCTACTATTAAATGTTACCAATGTGAGAAAAAAAAAATTTACTTTTCCTTGCTAGGAAAGAATGGCAGCAAGGAGGGGCAGGATAGAGCTCTGGATGGCACTGTGTTTGTATCAGACAGAACAAGTTGGCAAAAATGGAGGCATCAAAATTACTTGTGCTGAAAACTGATCGATTAATCTGGCATGAACTAAGGCTCTATTTCTACTATCAAGATCTGAGGACATAATTACATGAGCCACAGCATTTGCAAGGATGTTTGACCCAGACATCAATTTATTAGAAAACACAGCAAACACATTTGCATACTGAGTTCATATTTCTAGAGCAAGAAATCTATGCACTATGCCAAAATAAGAATTTAAATGACCTGATATGAAATTGTGAAATGTAATGAATGATTTAATAACATCATTTCCATTAGCACAGATGGCTCACCATCTTGGAGCTTCACTCTCCCTTGTATAATGGGAATGGTTGAGAAATGCCACACATCTCTATTACACAGTATTACCCTGGATGCCAGCAGAGTGTACCACTAAACAAGTTCTAGTGCCAGAGCATGACAGTTATCACTCACATTTCAACTGTAGAGGAAAAGCCTTGTTGTTTTATAACAACCACTAAGTGGTTTAGAACAGGACAGAAGCAATGTTTGATCTTCTTTGGGAGTCATATCGTGCCCTAAAATCGTATGAAGCACAGCAGAGATTCTTACTAAGCATTACTCCTTTAAAAAATATGTTATTTCTAAGGAGAGGGGAAAAATTAGCAATGAACGCTGAAGCTACCAGGTTGGACAGTAGCCTAACCTTAAAAGTGCATAGTGTTTGGGTGAACTACTACCTTTAGTCTGACTTAAATTATCTTTGAAGGAAACAAGTTTTTCAAATGATAACTAGACATTTTCTGATACTTCTGAGATTTACAATTGCTAACAATTGATGAGATGACAACTGTTGTGTATTCTAAAAGGAAAAATAAAGTAAAAAAATATGCTATGTTTAAATCTCTGATTTGGTGAAGCATGCAGTTTTACAAACCAGCACAAATTGCGTTTTGGGGAATAGGTAGGTGAAGGAGGAATGGAGATTGGTCACAGGTGCAAAGCTGTGGAGGCTGCTTGATTCAGGACTGTCACCAAAATAAATGTTTGTTAGATTATACCCTTAAAATCTGATGGATAACAATCTAGGTAATCTGTAGAACTCATTTAACATTGATTATTTTGTTTCAAGAGTTGTAGCAAAGCTTTGTCTGCCTCAGATTGGGTACTAATTTGTCTTGGCAGTTAGAACTTGCTTTTTTAGCAAATTTAAATGTGTTGTTTATGGTTAGAATATGGAAAAGTTCAGAAAAACTTTCCATAAAACTTGGAGCGTGCAGATGACCTTCCTATTTCAACCTGCATTGCAGATTGTCTAAACAAGCTGATAATTATTCTTATTTTATTCCTATTCTATGATTTTAATATTTTATTCAATACTGCCTCTTCTGGTTTCATTAAAACAATGAATTAGCATAAAAAGCAAGAGAACAAGGAAAAACTGATTTGTCTTAAGTTCTTGACAAAACTGTCATTGATTTCAAGAGGAAAGAGATTTGATCTTTGTCTGCAGTGCATATCTAAATCCTTGCAAAACAGACATTTTTAAATTTTGCACTAGGACACATCTAGGACTATCAAGCCTCCTTCGAAACAACAATGTTTCAGCTGCTATTATTCTGAGCAAAGACAATTACAGGTTTGCTTCTGACATCTGTGTATGTTTTAAGGCTGAAGTAAAGTGGATCTTGGCTAAACTCCGTTTGTGGCAGCAGGATAACCTCGCATGCGACATCCATCACCTCCCCTTTCATCTTCCTCATGAGAGTATCCTCTGATGGCTCTCAGTTATCCCAACACCTTTCCACAAAGATTGCACAGTGAACCCCAGAGCAGTGAACTAGAGCGTGAATTTGCTTTCTGTAACAGTTTCCTTTTGTCGCAGGGTACGGCTGGAACAATTTCTGACCGTGGGCCAGGAGAAGCCACTTCCATCTTGAAAGCATTGTTGTTTGGTAGGAGCTTATGGATAGTTTGACCAAGACAGGTAAGACATTCAGTAATTTACATCGTTGTAGTTAGCAAGCTGACTGTTAGAAGAGGTACCTTAACATAGATTGAAGCCAGTATCTGACCTAACTTCAAAGGCACTAACTGTTGTCTTTTAGCACACAGGGCCTTTGGAAGGCATTCAGCTTTTATCTTGGTGTCATGGATGGTGTGAAATGTGTTGTCGCCACCTGACAAATGTAAAAAACAGCAACAGACTCGTGAATAATTGTCCCTGAAGTCTAATGATCTGTTATTCATCACTGTTTCTCAGTGCCCCTACTGTATATTGGCTGTGCTGTCATGGAAACAGCCATTCAGCCAACAAATTAAGAGCAAATTAAAGTGACGCTGTCAAGATAAGCATATGTTAGAAATTAATTTCTTACCTGTTTCACAAAAAAAAAAAAAAACACCAACACCCCCCCCCAAAAAAAACCAACCCATAATATTTTTAATTCTTAGGAACCCTATTTGCATTCATATTTTTTGAAAAAAATAAAGATAGAAGATATTCCACTCAAGAGGAATGTAGAGTCCATGCCATCATAAAACCTGTGTACAATGGATTATGACTGACTATACAAGTGCATTTAATAAAATGACTATGTTTTACTTTGCTTTGACTGTTTTCTAGTCCTCACATAAGAGCAGTATACTCCACCTACGACTGGATCCCGACTTTTCCTATATGACAAAAAAACACACTAATGCCATTATGGCACATATTGGCACATTATGCCATACTGGCTGTACAGTATGCCACAAATAGCTGTGAAACTTGTCAGCAGCTTCTCCAAGGGTGCAGTTTCATAGCAGCATTAGAAGTGCTATGGCCCTGCCTTCCTCATTCTTCCCATTGCCTCTCCAGCTGCATCCCTCCTTGCTCCCTTGCATATTCATAGGTATGCATTTGATCTCCCTGTGATGTGAAGGAGCAACACCAGCTGGGTTCATTTTCTTCCTGAAACTGGTCAGATGAGTACCAGTCCCACTGCATACCAAATGGGGTGAATACATTACCCAAAACAACATCTACATCTTAAGATGTGGCTCCACAATATAAGTGCAAGGACAAGAAGGCCTCCAAGATGAGGTCCAGTGCAGTTCAAGCTTTCTCTGCTCTGTAACTCTTAAAAATTGTATTATTCCCTTTTTCTGGAAATTTGTTCTGTTATATCACCCTCAGTGGAGTTTCTTAAGGGAGGCAGTCTTTGTCACATCTCCATCGTGTCCTCTCTTGCCATTGAAGTATATTCTCTCCCCTACTCACGTGGAGACAGGCAGATATGCAGTGGTAGAGTCAAGCTGTGCAGTTTCCCATCCTAGGGGATTCTCTGCTAGCATTTTGTGGCCCTATTAGAGCTTCTTGTTGCTGCCTTAGCAGTGCAAAAAGCTTTGCTGCACAAGGGAATCTACCCAGCAGACCCTTACTAAAATGTCACTCACATGAAGGAAACACAAAAGCCATCCCCAAAGTCACTAGAGTCAAACTCTAAAACTACACAGAAAATAAGAGGAAATCAAAGCCTGGATGTATAACTCTTCCTGTGCTATTCTTATATTCAGATGAAGAAGGTGAAACAATAAATCAGTGCTAATATGTGTGAAGACCTGGAATGTGCTGCATCTTTCTCCAATGATATATGGTCGAGAAAACGGCTGATGAAAGTAATTATTTATAGCAAGCATAAAACCAGTGCTAGTTAGAACTCAATATCTGTCACCATCACTTTAACAAAAGCTTGGTGTCTTAAAGTAAGCTGAACTGTACAAAACTGCAGTTTTGTTTCAGATATCAAGAAAATTACCAGACTAACAGCAGTAATCAAAATGAATGAACCCCGCAGAAATGTAATGACTATTGAGCTGTCAGAATCTTTTCCCCTCCTGCTCTGGTTGATGCCGAAGAGTATTGAATAAGAATCCAATACAACCATCAAGCACGATACACTCCGTGTGAGGCTTTCTACTTATTCTAATTCTTTCACTCACCTGGGAGTACCTATCTTTATCCACAGAATACAGAGTCAGTAAGAAATAGGATTTTTTTAAAATTATCCCTTGGTTTTAGGACCTGTATTTATGGATGTATTCTGGTTTTACTTATGTTATCACCAAAGTTCAATGTCTGTAACACTCAGCCACACCAAGTGGCCTCACCCATTCAGAAGAGACAATTTTGGCTTAATTATGTATTATATATGAGAATTCCTGCAGTGGCTTGTTTTCCTCACTATCTGCATGAACAGTATTGCTGGAATATGTTTTACTTATGCCCTCTTCCAATTTCAAGTACACTCTTGCATTAAACTTGCCTTAGCTCATGACGGATGCTTTTTCAGCAGCAGTGTAAACTAAAATATTACACTGGCACAGCAGCATCACTTTACTTCAGGAGCAGGATAGTGCAAAGTATGCCCCTGCAACAAAGTTCTCTTCTAGTCCCAGTGTACTTCTTGGGATCACCTTAGTCCTTTCCTGTTGTGTCCCACAATCTTCTTCAAATGACCTCAGCTGATGCTCCCCACTTTCAGAAGCTTCAGACATCTGTGTCACTCTTTTATCAAACAACACAGATGCTGAATTAATTCCAAAACGTAATTCAAGAAGTCTCTAGTGACTTTATATGACTTTCAAAGCACTAAACATATTAGGCACATCTAATGTAAGACACCAGACCTACAGCCTGCCTCTGATTCAGAGATGCTTTGCATCTTTGAAGCCTTGAAGTAATCTAATGATGTATGGATGTGTGCAAGTCTGCAGGAGCCACAAAAACCTTAAACTTTGCTCTGGATTCTTCATAATGAATCAGCCAGTGAGATTGTCCATTTCATTACTTTTATAGTAAC
Organism: Eurypyga helias; assembly: GCF_000690775.1. Classification (NCBI taxonomy): domain Eukaryota; kingdom Metazoa; phylum Chordata; class Aves; order Eurypygiformes; family Eurypygidae; genus Eurypyga; species Eurypyga helias. The sequence continues at coordinate 40,231 of NW_010265181.1, forward strand.
ATTTTCACTTGATTTAATTTTGTTACTACTTTTTTCCCTTCGATATGGTAAATATCAAAAGGAATAAAAAGGTCACATTTCAGTATATAGTTCAAGCTGATATTCTATTTCTACTAGCAAGGTTATAGTATTTTTACATTAATCACGTCTTCCGATGCTTGTAATGATAATTAGGTATTCATATGCTAACTACTTTAACTGTGTTGTACAACATTAAGCATATATCTGTTTTTATACAGTTTATGCTGCCGCAACACATTTTATCGTTATTTTTAAAACCAGGAATTTTAACAAACCAGAAATTAAGAAAACCGCAAGAGCTGCTTGGCTGCCAGTGTTACATGGAGGGACATTGAATTCATCACCTTGTAACTGTTGTTGCTATGTGATATCAAATATCCTTGGAATATCATCTCCTTTGCCTTGAATCTGGGTGGTGTGTCACCAGCTTTGAGCTCTGCACTATGCTGGAATTTTATTTCAGAATTCATTGCAGTCCTGTTCAGAGGTACTGTCTCTTCTTCATTGTTAAAATTAGAGTACATTACCTCCCTTACCGTTAGCACTGCAGTGTTTGCGTATGTGTGCACACGGATAGTGTCATCAGTGACCAGACCGCTCTCCAGCATATACAAAATAGTACAAAGTCAAAATACTCCCCCAGTTTATTAGATAGAGAGGTGTATGTTGCAAGGGGTAATGGGTATAAATTGAAATCAGGGAGGTTTAGATTAGATATCGGGAAGAAATTCTTCACAGAGAGGGTGGTGAGGCACTGGGACAGGTTGCCCAGAGAAGCTGTGGATGCCCCATCCCTGGAAGTGTTCAAGGCCAGGCTGGATGAGGCTTTGAGCAACCTGGTCTAGCGGAAGGTGTCCCTGCCCATGGCAGGGGGGTTGGAACTAGATGGTCTTTAAGGTCCCTTCCAACCCAAACCATTCTATGATTCTATAGGAAAAAATGGGAGGGTGTAAAGGGCAGATGTCACCTCGTGAGCACCCCGACAAGTTTGCTTCCGAGGGTGACGAACTCTGGAACTCAGGTGGGAAAAGATGGGCTGAGCGACCCCTTGGCCGGAGGAGAAGAGCCCCGGGAACCCCTTGCACCCTGCCAAGGCTGCCCCACTGCCCAGCCCCTTGCAGCAGCACCCCTCAGTAACAGGAGCAGCTTTAAATAGCGAATCCACCGGGTTTTATAGCATTTTTATACGAAACACTAGGTGTCACTGGCACACCCTTAATGCAGTCTGTCGAAGCTGGCTGCAGTGCTTGTTCAGCCCGGTACCCAGCTGCAGAAGCCTTTCTTCAGATCCTGCACCTTGCTGGCAGGGACCCCGCAAATCCTATTCGGTTCAGGTATGGTGTTTGCAAGGCACCCAGGGCGCTGGGTGGGTGCCCAAAATAAGTATTTGCACAGGAAGCAGCAAGAGCAACTATTTTCGCAAGCACAGTTTTCTCTGCCTTTGTGTATTCTCGCTGGTCTTAAACAACAGCATGATTACGAAAAGAAAAGTATTACTTATCTAGGGGAAAAAAAAATAATTACCCTGTTATCACCATTACAAAAAAGACTAATCCACATGGTGCTGCCCCTTCTCTGAAAGAGAATGGCTGTCCAGTACAGTGATCAGGTCAGACCTGTTTATTTGTCTTGAGGAAGGCACAAAGCAGAGTTTTGCTTTGGAAGAGCCATAAACAAGAAAGACATTTTAGCTCTAGTGCAATCAAATTCACATTTTGCCAGAGGTTTACAAAAGAAATGACCTTGATCATGAAATATAGCAGCCTTCCAGTACCTGAAGGGGGCTTACAAGAAATCAGGGGAGTGGGGGTGGGAGGGCAGAGGACTTTTTGCAAGGGCCTGTAGTGACGGTACAAGGGGTAATGGCTTTAAACTGAAAGTGGGGAGGTTTAGATTAGATATCAGGAGAAGTTCTGCCCGGAGAGGGTGGTGAGGCACTGGAACAGGTTGCCTAGAGATGTTGTGGATGCCCCATCCCTGGATGTCTTCAAGGCCAGGCTGGATGAGGCTTTGAGCAACCTGGTCTGGTGGAAGGTGTCCCTGCCCATGGCAGGGGGGTTGGAACTGGATGGTCTCTGAGGTCCCTTCCAACCCAAACTATTCTGTGAAATAGGTCTGAATAAATGATCTCAGTAATTTTTCTATCCTTTGGGTATATTTTAACAAGTTATTTGTGCCAAGGTTTATACAACACACTCCTGCGTCATGATGCAAGTTCAACTTCTGCCCAGGCATTTTCCCTCTCTTCAGCAAGTAACAGCAGCGAGGAGTCCTGGCACGGGTGAGGTAAACACAAACAGTGCCCAATGGCACACTAGAAAGTACCTTTCATCTTTTATGATAGCCTTTGGAAAGAACTGAGACATTATCCTCTTCTCAGGACCTACTGCCAGACACTGGAAATGTGCAGGGTGCAGTGCAGACTGGCAACGGGCAGCATAGCAGCTGCCTTTCAGCCCAAAAGTCAAGGAGAGTTGATAGTGGCCTGACATGAATGACAATCTATCTAAGAACTGGCAAAAGACTTTCCCTGCTTGTGTGGGTTTGTTTGTTTTGGGTTTTTTTCAAAGTATACAAAAGGGTACGCAAATGTCTGAGCTCAGAGGTCTGACTGGCTTTATGTGAGTTAGGCATCATATAAGGCCTGTGATAAGGGTGAAATAATTTAATGGCCTCAGAAAGTCTGGAAAGCAATTACAGATACTAAGGGTAGCACTGAGGTGCTCTTTATGCCTATACAGTGCTGATCATACACATCTTCTATTCAAGACATGTCCAGTGTCCATTTCTACAAGTTGCATGTACTCAGACAGGAAGCCCTGAGGGTCCTCTCCATCCTCACACAAGTAATCTAGTGGAGATTTCCTGATCATTCAGGATAATTTTGGGCATCTAATCTGGGGCAGGAAAGAAATAATTTTGATCTCATTGTTTAAAGCATCACCAACTCCTCTATCTTAGGGAGCACATACAGAATCCCATTAAGAATGAGACGCAATGATTCTGGATGGCAACAATGAAAAACTCAAGAATTACTTCTTTCCAAAAATAAAAATACATACAAGAGTCCTATTTTCTCTGTCTCCATGTCCTTCCCCACACTTCAAATGCTGTGTAAGGAACTGGGTTTCATACCGTGCTCTAAAGACCCACCATTCTCTGGACCCAAACTAAACACTGGATACCTAGGGACAAGCAGCCTCTCTATGTTGCAGGCTTAGGCCTGTCAGTAGAAGCATCAAGGCAGAGACCAAGCTGTCTTATTCTGCCTAGGCATGAAATGAAAAAAAGTAGAAAACAAAGGATACTGTTCAAGATAAAGCAATCAAAGGATGAAATCTCCAATAAAGACTTTATTTCTGAATTGTTCACTCTTTCTTTATCCTTTCATTGTGAATAAATTCCATGCAAAAAGCAGAGCTGATTTACATAGAAATCAACCAAATAAAACTGTATATTTAAAATATATTACAAATTTATATAGTGGATTAGTATAGAGGTTTGGGGTTTTTTTTACAAATACTATCAATTTTATGTATTTAAGTATGTGTTCCATATAGAAAGCAAACTAAGCTTTGTTTTTTTCCCCAGTACTAATCCGTCTTTCTGACCAAAGTGAATACATTGATATTCAAAATTTTGCCAATCTCTTTGTTTCCCTTTCCTAATGTAGACAATCTCACTAACAATTTATTCAGACTGCCAAGTCCTGATATAGCTAACAAAGTCATACATTTGAAAATCTAGTGCAACTTCCAAGGATGATAATGCTTATGTGTGCAAGCTTCAGAAAACCATTTGTTTACTTGTGTTGAAGTGCTTATCTGGTCCTCACGGCACTCTGCTACACATACTCAGCTACACTGATGTCCTTCTGTCTTACACAAATAAGAGATATTAGCCTAAATTGGCGGAGAGACAATTTCCATTAAAACCCCAATGGCAAAGAAGTTTCAAAGTACGAACATCTTTCCTAATCCCATGTCCCCACATTGCCTTAAATTTGTTTCAACAACTTTCAAATATTCAGTTTCAGAAGTAGCAAAATCAGAAGAGTACTGTGAACATTGTATTTATATTAACTCCATTAAGCACATACTTATTTTTGTCCCAAATACTTCAACTTTAAAGTCTCAGCTGAAGTGGTGATTCACTAGTGGTGCATAATGCACAAAAGTTTATGTTGCAGATAAACTTTATCTGCTTACTCAGAAGCTTAACAAGACAAATGAAAAACATCCAGTTTTAAAATATATTTCAACGTTTTCTGGGAAATCCTGATTCCACTGAAATCACTAGGAGGTCTACAATTAATTTTAACAAAACTAACATTTAATATCTCTCGCTTCCTCTCTGTGGGCCAAAGATGATATTACTCTTTTAATAAAATTCCTTATTCAAAAATTTTTATCAACCCAAAATGTGTGATTCACAAAGTAACTAATCTACATACCTAACAGGCGAATAAACACTTGCTATTTTGGCATTGGACAGCCTCAACTCCGTATTTGATAGAAATGCTAGCAACTCAGGATGTGCTGAGAAATCCACAGAGCAATCAATAACATGCTTGTGACAATCAGTCAGCACCATCTCAGGAGTGCTGCAGCACTGATGGGGATGTAAAAGGTGGGCTACCACCTTCTCCTCCCCTCTGCACTCCCACCCTCCAGGACCCATGTACTCCCAGTCCTGCAGTGCCTGCTGCTCCCCATCACTTAGGTTCTGTTGTTCACAGAAAAAGAAGGTGGGAGTTTAACTTCCAAGCCTGTCCAAGTTTTTCCTCTATTCCCTATTTCTTTCCGCACCTTAGGGCTATGTTGGTTCTCTGGAAGGTGTTGCAGATTCTTTTGTCCTTCCCATTACCTTCTGCATGATAAACCTTTTATCCTTCACACTTATAAACAGCTTAGATGATTTAGCTTCTCTGCCATGCAAACTATTAGACACACCCTTCGATTATTTCCAGTTATCAAACTACAAAACTTATTTCATCCTTCCTTACCGCCTGGGTTATTAGCAGACCCATCTGTGTGGTGTGCCAGCCTGTGTGATTAGCACACCCGTCTGCTTCAAATCTGCAGATTATCTGCAGATCAAAGTCCCAATTGACTATGGCCATTAACACCTTTCAGCACAAGAATATAATTCAAAATATTCTTTTGCTAAAGTGTGGGGGGTTTTTTGTTGTTGTTGGTTTTGGGTTTTTTTTTAATGCTTAGAATTCGTTTCAGATGACCGTGTTCTTGAGGAAAGCCCAAGTGCTTAAATGCCCTTGAGAAGCGAGTAAAAAAACAGGTTGCAGTGCAATACGATCTGGGGCACATTTCTGTGGCTGCTTATTCAAGTCTTCCAAGAAACAAAAGGGAGGGACTGGCAGCATTTCACGGTTATCTTGTATTCCAGCTCAAATGTCTTGGGCACAAACAGTATTTTCCTTGCATGAAAAGTGTTGTGCTCCAAACCCACCTCCCCTTTTCAGTCTCTCTCAGGACTTCATGGTAACTGAGCTTCCCTGCTTATTTACATGTGAAAACATGTTGCCCTTCTCACAACAGTGAAGTGTTCACATTGGCTGTCGACCTCCACTGTTTTGGTTTGGAAATTATGTAATGCAAATGATAAAGATTTTCCTGTCCCTTCATGCTTCAGGACAGCCACCAATTAACATTTGTTATGAGAAAGTTGGCTATTTCATTGCCTTTTGAAGTCAAATATATTGATCACATGATTTTCTATTTGAATCTCCTTGGTAAAGCTCCTTTCTATTTGAAGCTCCTTAGTAAAGCAACACTAGATCACAAAAATATTGGCTGAAGTGAATCCAAGCTCAATATGCAACACAGAGCCCTAGTAAGAAGATAAATCTTTCTGGGCTATCATCTTTTTGTTCTCACATTTCACTGAAATACTTTACCCGCTGTGAGAGGAGGAAAAGCCTCAAGGGCTTTTGGTATTTCTCAACTGTGAATTTCCAGCTACTTGCTGTATTTATGGCTACTTTATCAGTCTTCATCAGGATGCAGTAAATACCTTTGCAGAGGTCAGTATCTTGGATTTAGTTCAATTGTTATTTTCAGTGGTGATAGAAACTTGACTTAAATCACTCCTGTCATGTACTTGAGACACTCAGCTTGTTCTACCATCTCCCTCTCCCTTCTCAAACAAAGGACAGATCCCCTGCTTGGAGCCACTGAGATTAAGAAACTGTGTTTTGTTGCCTTCCTTCCAGCTCTCCTTTGGTGTTCTTGTTCCCTTAGCACTGGTCTGATCCTTCAGACTCCACGGATAACACAGTAACTTCTGCTTTACCATCTCCTCATGGCTTTCAGTCTCTCTGTCAGCATTCTTACACTTGCTTCATTTAATCTGACCTTGTTTTACAACTCTGTCCTCTCTCTCACATTGCCAATACACCTGAATCCCTTTTTTTTATGTATCCTTTTCTGTTTCTGTACCATCCTCATTCCCCTTCCCTTACTGCACTGTCCTCAGCTCCAAATCACCGAAAAAAAATATTCCGAAAGACTCCGGAATAATACAAAGAAATGAACCTGTCTGAAAATCCATCCTTTCCCATGTTCATCTGCAGTCTTATATTCAACCAAAACCATTATTTTTCCATGATTCAGTCTACACCTTCTACCCACCTCCGCATGCTTCCCTCCTGTATTTGATTTGGACCCCTACTTAGCCTAATTAAATCAGATCAGTGTGTCTCCTTTATAGGAATAAATTATGTATTTTAAAACAATGGATTGGGCTGAAATGTAACCTCCCTGGAACATTCTTGCTCAGAGCAGGTATCATTTGTAAAACTGTGCTAGCAGCTTGCCTGCCCGAGACACAAATCTTCTTTCCCTCTCATACTTTTCCTCTGCTGTTTCCTAGTCACTTCTTATAATAACTTCAAACTCTAACCCAAAGTCCTCATTAATCTCCACCTAGGAGAAACAGATCCACAACCCTCATTCCCTCAGAGAGCTGATTTCCCTTGCTTCTTGTCATATTTCCTCACTTTCACTTGTTCTTGACTCCTCTCAGTGATCTAGCAGTTTCCTATCAACCTCAGACAAGGTTTTGCATTACCTGCCCTAAAAATAGCAACCTTTTCGAACTGTATATCCATCTTTCTTCTTGCCATTATCTCCGACATCTTTCTTAGAAGCTCTGATCTGGTGCAGAGAGAGTTATGTCACCTGCTTGTCCAAAGTCCCTCTTCTCTGGACACCCCCTCTAGCCTTGTTCCCAGTGCTCCAGACAAGTGTCAGCTCTGCTGGCTGGCTCTGCTTGAACTCAGAGTACGCTGTCTCCTTCTCCTGTTCTGCTTGAACTCAAGAGTACGCTGTCTCCTTCTCCTGTTACTTTCAGGTGGTCAGTCAGCTCTACTTACACCTATTTAAATACCACCCCTGGCCTGCAAATGTGGAACCTGTCAAAGATCTTTCCTTTAGCTTTCAGCCTGCAGTCTTCTGCTTGGCATCCTGTCCAGAGCTGTCAGAATGTCACCTCTCATATTTTCTTTTTAGGGCTTAATAACAAACATTGGATTTATCAAGATTTCCTTTTCTATATCCATTCAAGCACTTCACACTTCTATCAAATATATGAGCCCAAAAAGTTATTTTTATTTTTCTCTATGCTTACCTCCTACCCTTTTCTACCTTCTTCAAAACATCTTTCTTCTTCCTTAACTTGCCAAACCCTTCCTTTTCCATTCTTCCAACAAAATCCTTTGGCTAAATAAAATCCATTCAGTGGAAAGGACGGGTGATATGTTCTGCTTCTTTAGTCACAGCACTCCCATTTCTAAGAACTTGCTTTGCACCAACTGCAAGACAAAAGGAATCACCATGTGTACCTAATGTGACCTCTGGTACATCAAAGGACCATGACATATGCCTGTATTTCAGAGCAGATGCTCTAGAAGAAGATCCAGGTTTAGTTTTTAATCTTTTTATTGATACAGAATCCACAAGTAAACACTGGTAAACTGATTCACTGTAACATATGGCTTTTACTTTCAGCTTTCATCCACTGGACCTTGCTATGTTGGTTTTTTTTTTTTTTGCTGGAGAGCAAAGAGCTTTCTATCCTCCAAGCAGAACAATTCCCACATTGATCTTTCCTTAAAATAATTCAGCTGAGAACCCTTAACTATGAGTCATGGTCTCCAGGGCTTTAATAATCCTCAGAACCTGCTCCTTTTTTTCCAAATCCTTCTTTAATTGTGGAAGCCACAACTGACTGGGCACAGGCACAGTTTCCTAGCACATGTTTCAGAGTGCTAAGTAGCAAAACTTTCCCCACTCACTCTATCCATGTCACTTGTGCTGCAATTTGATTACCAGGATTCCCAGACCTCCCAGTATTAGACAGTCAAACATGCCAAGATCCCTGTTACTGTGGACAGAAACAAAGCATCTTTTGTGTCTGAATGGGGTTTCTAATACTTATATAAATAATTCTTCCTTTGGGTTGCAAAAATCCACAAAGACCTTGACATTATTCCCTCAATTTCCTTTTCACCTGAATACTTCTGAAAGCATCGGCAAACATGTTCTCACAAATCTAGGCTCTCTCTTGAATTGTCTGTGGTTTGTTTTCTGTCTCATACAGAATTTCCAAACTCTGTGATCACTGGAAATGTCCACTGGAACCAATGGAAAACTCTCTTCAGGAACTCCCCTTTCCTGGGTGGCCTTGACATACCATCAGGTCATCAAAACTGCTCTCCAGCCAGACATCAATTTACTTATCAGTCTCATGGGTAAAATCAAGTTTCATTATCATAGACTCCTAGCACATTCACAGTCATCTTCAGTTAGTTCCTGATTGTTGTCTCCCTCAATTTCTTTTCAGAGATTCTCACTGGAAGTAGGGAACAGATGAAAACCTGAACAATACTTTGTCATACAGTTAGCTGTTTGAAGTTACAAAGTGCAAAATTAAATTGGTAAATTGTTTCATATAGTATTTCCTAACACTTACATCAAAATTTTCAGAGCTTTCCACATGAAAAAATATGGATAATTCACCTCAAGAGGCTCAGAGAATTTCCTGGCCATTTCTTTTTTCCAGTCTCAGATACAAGATACTTAATCCTGCCAATTAATTATTTCTATCTGCTGCTGACCCTTAGCTGCTGTTAAAATGGAAAGTATTTCCTGCTCATATGTGATTACATCACCTGGATGTTTCCCCAAATGCAGAAAAATGTAATTATTTTTAGTCTTTTTTACACTGTTTAAATTTTACCAAATTTTTATAGTAATGAGATCATGACATTTTTAAAAATTCTGTCCGTATATTTCAAGATGAAGTCTAATACAGAAGTCCCCTGAGCTGGATGCAGCACTTTTTGATTTAAGAAACTGTCATCTACCACGTTTTAAAAATTCCAAGGACATTTTATTATTGGCATTGTGAGACTAGCAGTACAAGACACTCAGGTGGTACTCCCTCATGATAAAATGCTGCTTTTTCAACACATTATAAAGAGATGTTTAAGATATCAATTACCCTGATCTCTGGAGCAATGCACGTGGCAGACAATGTCTTGAGTTTTTTTCTGCTAGGGCACTGACCCTTAAATGTTCATGGGCATTTGGCTTTTATGTTGCCAAAGCTTTGAGTATCATCCCCCTCCTGATCAAACAGAGGCTCTGCATAAAATGCTAACATCTCTGAACTTTCACATCTACTACCACCCTTTCCTCGGTGTTTGATTCCTTGATTCTCTTCCCTATTCCTTCAACATGGACTTTCTCTCCTTCTCACACCTTTCTCCACTTCTTTCTGCCCTTTGTCCTCATCTCACACCTCACATCATTCATTCAAGCCCCTGCCACTCTACCAATAAATCCACTTCCAATATACCAGGTCTCTCGTACCTTATTGCCTCCATTTTTTCTTTCTCCTACACCATGTAGATGCTAGTTTTCCCACCAGTTGCCCCATCCAAATTCCTGTTCTCCCCTACTGCTCACCTCTAAATTAACATATGAGTTACTTCTTGCTCTGCCTCTCCAGCTACTCTGTCACCAATAGCATTGTCCTTTCCATCTGGATCTCAGACACCCTTGACTCGTTAACATGTTCCCTTATTCCCCATTAACTTCCTCTTCTACAAATCCTGTTAGAGCCATGATCTCCCAGAAAACAAATTAAGCTAAAGCCTCTGCTTGACAAAGGCAGCTTCAGGAGGGGTTGGAAGTAGCAGAAGGATTTATTTACCTGCAGCACAGAGTGGTTTGGGGGCCTTGTGGTTTCTCAGAATCAGGGTTTTCTGGTGATTGGAGTTCTACCAAGGTCAACAGTTGTTTGATGCCTGGGACATCTGGGATTTGTCAGAGGAAATGTTCTGGGCACCTTGTATAGTGAGCAAAAGGAGGAACGTCATCAGTTTGAGCCTTAGACCGGTCTTCCCTTGGCCAGTCAAATAACAAGGAATTAATATTTGGAGCACTGGGGAAAGAAGGAAAAACAATTTATTAATTATTGTTCATTTAGCAATTACCTTGGTTGAGGGTTATTTGTGTTAGCATGATTAATAGTATATTTGAAAAATTAAGTCCATAAATTGTTTGGTTCAAATGCAACAAATGCAAATAATTTTAATTCCAAAGCATTATTGAAAGAGTAGAAAAATAATGAGGCCTTTTTCCCCAAACTATAAAAACTCATTTAGAAATTAATACAAAACACAGACAGTAAATTCTGCTTTGAGACAGGAAAGAAAAATAACCAGAATCTCCTACAGAGTCCCTGATGGCTGAATGTGTGAAATTAATCACTGACAGGTGGAGAGGACAATTCTCCACGCAGTGTTGAGCTTCCCATTCTCTGAATGACAGCCAGTTAGAATAAGAGAGCCAAAGATAATAAGAGGTGCTTTGCTGCATTAACTTTCTGATCACCAACCATGCACCTGCAGCAAAAAGAGGTTTGCCCAAAACCTGAAAAGGGAGTATATCTTAAATAAGTATATATTAATCCTGTACTTGCATTTCTTTTGGAAGCTGTCCAAGGTGCTCTCACCATTTGTCACTGCCCTGGTCAAACTCCCCCCTCCCCAGCATTCACTACACTCGAATGTTTGGTGCAGACATGGGAATCATGCAATTATGGTTCTCCTTTGTTCTGTGCAGGCTCCTTAGTCTTCAACCTCAAGCCTTATTTTGGGGGCATACCCTACCCTGTGAGACCCCTAGATTCAGCTTCTCCATGCTCAAGCCTTCTGCATCTCAGGGGTTTTTGTGAGTTCATTCACCATTCTTGCCAGAAAGCTTCACATGCAAGATTCTCTGGGTTACCCAGGAAAAGGTGAGCGTGGAAGCATAACAGAGGCATCCAATGAGCAACCCCACATCAGGTTCAGAAGAAACTCACTGCTGTGGTGTGTTCTGGATGCCAAACACAGCACTGCCTACCACTAGATCAAGTCAGGAGGCAAAAACCAGTCCCCCAATGCATGTTAAAAACAAACAGAAGACAGTGGCTGATGAAGCCTCTGAGTTCCAGGTCAGTGGAGATTAGCATAATAAGCAATCCCGTATGCTCTAAAAAGTTTTTCTGAGTATCGAATAACATCCTCTGTCAAAGCAGGATGCTGGGTTAGATCATCTTTCACTCTGACTCAAAATAGCCATGGACTTAGGGTATAACAGAGGAGGGATTTTACAGAGAACTATCTAAAGCATTTTTTCTGCTTCAAACAATACTGGTAACATAAAGATACAGAAAATGATAAATACATCTAAGAAAATGGGGTTTTTTTGTTTGTTTGGGGTTTTTTTTGTTTGTTTCTTCACAGATACCAAATGTCTTCTCTGTTGCAGAGAAAGAAGGATTTATTTAGTTTAAACTTTCTCCCTTTCTCTCTCTCCTCAAAATGGTAACTAAGAGTCTCCTTTGCATATACCTCAGTCTTTTGCCAGGATGAAACCTCCCTCTTCAGCTCTGAATCAATGTCAGCTAACTGAAGTCCACCAGCCACTGCTCTGTTGTCTTCTAATCAGCCTAACCTGAAGAACACATATAGAATCAGTGGCAGCCGCCCTTTTCTCTGACAGCGCTTCCCTCTGAATGGATGATTGCTGAATGGATGCTTTTTTGACAAAAAGCAGACATAAGGTTAGCTGTAAGCTTAATTCCTCGCACTGATACACATGTGGTTTAAAGAAACAATGTCACCTGAATAAAGTTAGAAACTTGTAAGGTGAAATGTGTCAAATGCTGTATGTACATTATCTGTCCTGCAGTTTAGAACAGGAAATGAAGGATAAGCATCATAAACTGCAACTACCAGGCAAAAATATTGATAAATAGCAGGTATTTTTTCCAAATGGGATTTAGCTTTCTATAAACATTTGAGAAGTTCTGAGTTTCATTTTTCTTTGTCATGGATATATATAAACATGCATATGAAAAATTACAGTATTGAAAGTCACACAGGACAGAAAAATTTTTAAACCCCTGTTTTTTAAGCATGTTTGCTTACTGAATTTCTTATCCAGATTTTAAAGTACAGCTCTGTGTTCCATGTCTCTCAGATGGCAGTATTTAAAATCGCTGCTAACACCTTCAGAAGCTGATAAGCTTGTTTCCATGCTGTCAGCTAAGTCCCTATACCTTTATCTGGAGTTTTCATGTGCTACAAAGTTCATTGACTGCTTAGTTCATATTCACAGAAATACTTCAACGTTTTCTGCAGTTCAACCAAAAAAATCTTTCAGGATCAAGTTGTGTCCTGGGGCAGGATTAAGCCAGTGCTTGGTAGTGCACCAAATTAGTCTTTCTGGTGGCCTGATTGCTTTAAACTCTGTTAAAAAAAAAGCCCTCACAACTATGAGGATGTGATTTTTAAAATATAAATATGAACCAAATGCTGATATTACAAGCAATTCACAACCTCATCTCTAAATCGTGTGGTCTTCTCTATTGATCTCAATGAACCATTCATTCTGAGGTCCAGCTATTTTGGCTATCTCACTGCTGCTTGGTTGCAAATCAGAACCAGGGTTCTCTGTTTATGATATAGTGATTAAATTAACATTTGCAATTCATTCCTGCATCCAGTCTTACTCTTATATGTCCTACTGTTGTCCCAGCTCTGGTGTAATTGGTTTGGCTCTCCAGTCACCGAAGAGAGCTTGAGTGGGTGGGAACACTGCTGCCACCTGGTACTGCTGCTTTATCAGAGCGCTGTGCAAACAAAACTAATGTCTCCTAAAAACTGGAATTAGCTTTCCACTTTTTTATGTGTGAGCAGAATGAAGCAGGGGTAAATCAGAAATTCTTACATTATTACAATGGCAAACCATACAAGAAGGAAATTGGAGAACTACGTAGGGCCACATAATTGGTTGGTATACATCTATGTGGTTCATTTACTTTGGAAGAGTCCTGTCACTTCAGGTGAGAATCTGTCCCGTATCAGGGTCTTGGAAATTTTGAAGAACAGTTATTTATAAATAAGCAGATTTGCTTCAAGCTCTTTTTCTTTTGAAGAGGCACTTTTTTTTTTCTAGTATACATTTCAAGAACGAACAGTGGTTTAAATCCTTATTATTCATTACTTTGTCTTCACTTGTTGGTCCATTCTTCTCTTCACCAATGTGTCAGTATAATATTTTTGATGCAAGTCAGTTCCTGCCTGCACTTGGAGCTGCTGCACCTTGAGCAGGGACAAATTCTAGACTGATTAATGCTGCACAGAGTCTGTGGAACATGCAATTCCTATGGACACTGATGTGACTGCAAGAATAATGGGGTCCAACGGGTGTCTATCCTGCCCTGAAAAGCATCATAGCCCACACGGACTGTTTTCATTGAACAATTATTATTTTTTAATTTGGATCCAATAAAGAGGTTCTCTGTATTCTGGCTTAACACTGTTAAATGTTAATGCTGCCCACAATACTTGGTGTGCTTCCTTCCATAAACTGAACAAAGCGGCTGTGCTGTCCTGCCAGCCACAGATTTATTTGGGTATGGATTACACATATTAAACACAGTCATCAGGCCACAAAGGTTCCATCACAATCTGCCTATGAGCTAACATCATTAAGAGGCAGACTTCATATATCTTCATGACTGATACGCTGATCTTTCCCACTCCACTGACTAATGAATTGACACATGCAATGTTCTTCAACATTAGTGTGCATCCCTTTGATTTACAGCACTAAAGCAGGGGGCTGCAAGCACTCAGATGCTGATGAATTCCAGACAGCACTTGCACCTGGATGACCAGGATGCATCCCTTTGGGGCGATCAGTGCTTGCATCCCAGAACTGTACATAATAAACATGGTGCCCCTCACTCTGTCTGCGGTTTCACCTCTACAATGCCATCAGACTGCTTGCCTTCCTGAGCCAAATCCCCAGCTGCTATAAATCAGCGCACAGCAATTTACACTGTTTGTTCTCTTAGCAGTGTGTCTCTGCCTTTGGTTTGTCTGCTTTAAAGACACATCTGGGAGCCACCGATGTATGCTCGCTCCCGAGGTTTGTCAGTGCCAGGGAAAAGGGCTCAAGAGAAGGCCAGAAGTGGATTTCTGCCTATGAGGGGTGTCAGCCCCACCAGTCTGCAGCTGGGTTGGGAAACCGGTGGCCACTGGCCCAATGCTGTCCCTGTGATCAGAGAGGAGGAAGGAGGTTGTAGAAAGATGGGGAGTGAAAGGAGATTTGGCCCAGAGCACTTGTCTGTTGAACTAATTGTCTGGCATCAGGTTCCTGTTTTGCTAGCAGCCACATATTTACATTACCCACAGCACAGGCTACCTAGTTCTAATTACTGACATGAAATACAGACTAATTTCAACCCTTTGGAAGTTGCCATCACACAGAACAGTCATCTTCCAGTCTACTAATAAATCCATCTGATGAAACAAAAGAGCCAAACCAGGTACCATCCATTCTGTGAGCAGGACAAGGCAGGAGCAATTGCTTGGACGTGTCTTGGATGAAAGACTGAACATCATTTGCATGGAGAGTTTGCGGTGTACTGAGCAAAAAATAGCCAGTAAAAGAATTTTCAAAGTTAAAATAGGAAGTTCTCTTTTTATGTAGCAAATAAATCAGAATTTTAAGAAGTCTGATAACTGATGTACCATTAAATCATCCAGATCTTCCCAGAAGGAGATATATTCCATCCTCTGACAGAACATTTCAGTGATGACTAAAATATATTACTCTTTGTAGATTCTTGGTTTGTTTATTTTAATTTTGAGATACCTCATATATCTGTACAGATTTCATAACCATGAGATGTCATAGATTTACCTGTTTAACCAGAGGATTTGGAGACACAGGGAAGTTTCTTCCTCCTACTCATAGAAACACAACGTATAAAAAATAATTTAAAAAATACCTGACCAGACAGTCTAACTAACTTGAGGGAAAGAAAGTTCTTTCTTCTGGTTTACTTACTAAGACAGTCACCTTGCTTAAAAACTCATAACAGGCTCATCACATGACCAATATACCTATTCACACTTTGCAAATAAGAAGCGGGAGCTTTGTCACTGAAAACAGAAAGAGATTCTCCTGGATGGAGAGAGATGTTAACATTAATGGAAGTCAATTCCTTATCCCTTTGAAGTGAACAGATCCAGAACTTCATAGAGAAAAACAAAGCAGAAGTTCTATTCGTTTTCCATACTCTGATTTCTGGATCGAATCTAGCTGGCAAAGTGGAACTGGTTGTTAGTGTTTGTAGCTGACAAAAGCTGAGTCTGGAGAATAAAGAAAAAAAAGAGTTATATCAAAAAGGAGATTGTTACACTACTTGCAATCAAAATTAGATCATTTTTCAAAGCTGCTAGATACTAATGCAAGCTGCTTCTGGGCATCTTTAATTTATGTGACTGCTACTGCCAAAGCAAATAAGGTATTTTGATACTGTTCTTAGCATTACAGGGACAAAATGTGTCACAGGGTGAAAATGTCCCTATACAGCACTGCAGCACCAGTTACATGGAGAGTAGAAAAAAAACTTTCCTTTTAATATCTAGCTCACATTGTCCCTCACTGTGGATAAATCATACTTATTACACTGAACTGAGTAATAGAAAGAAGTGTTTTAAAAATCTACATAAATTATAAATCAAGTTTCTAATGCATGCTGACCGCAACCCTTCAGATAATCTTCACAAAGATAATTGGAGAAAACAAGGCTGACTTGGGGATGGAGCTGAATTTCATCACAAAGAAACAGCAGCACATGAGTTATTTGAGGAGATATCACCATCACACTGCCTAGATGAAAAGATGAGCCAGTGGGCGTGAGAAGACACAGAGATGGGTGCAGAGAAAGACCTGCTTCCACTGGGAGGAAGACCTGCTCTATGCCTGCATCCAGGTGTAACGGGGGACCATCTTCCAGTGGAATCTGTGGGAGGTAAGAGCACATGTACCAAAACAAGCCTGCACTCTCTGCCCACTCACTGAAGAGGACAGTTGAATAGTAGAATAAAAACACCCCTTTCTTCTCTTTGCCAGCCACCACAATGGGGTTTCTCAGAAGAGCAGCACAGGGGAGAAGACCTGCAAACACCAGCAGGACGTCATCCCTGAAGGACCATCCTGAGTGCTTCCTTTCATAGCAGGCATCCAAGTCTGTTCCTGTGTAGAGGTCTGCTCAGAGAAAAGGACCAAGGAACTTCATTGGAAATAAATATCCAAAGAGTGGAAAGAAAGAACACAGTAAGTGAATGATTTACCAAAATTTAAAGTATTTTAATTTAAATAAATTTTCACCAGACATCACTCTTTTTTCTTCTTGGTTACTATTCTTACTTGTCCTGAGGGGTCTTGCTACCTTGGCTTCCAGAAACTTTCATGTGTTCAAGATGCTGTGAAAAACTACAGGAATATTTTCTAAAAGCTCCTTTGATGGGTGTCATTAAAATAGCTTGAATTTCCCATCTCCTGCTGTTCATCTTGTCTTGAAAAGTTCCACTCCAAAGAAAAGTTCTGTTCTGTCCCACTCTGATTCAGATCTGCTGGCTCCTTCACTGCCCTTTTCCCTCAAGGCATTGCAGTAAAGAAGGGCACTGATGAATTTGTCAGCCTGGTGTTCCAGGCTGGAAAGCAAAAAGTGCATAAATTCAATATTGCTCAAACTGCGCTTGCCCTTACATGCACATCATCTTCCCCACCTCTTTGGAAGGTGTAGGAATTCCTTCATGGAAATAAAATAGCTCCATCAGAATGTGTGGACTGCCAAGGTAGCAAAAGCAATCAATGACAGGTCTTAAAATGCTGTTCTTACCATGAAACACAGGTTGGATTCATTTGCATAAACCGACTTACAGAAAAAATAGAGAAACTCTCTAAGTTTTCTGTGAAACATATGGTGTGCACTGAAAATACCAACCTGCTTGTTTAAATACAACAACATCCTATGCAGAGTGCCCAGCAAAGTAGACCCGGCCCTTCCCTGCATGTCTCTGTAAACCTTATAAAACTCTCACTGGATCTCCAGCACCATGAAGCATATACAGTTATTGTCACTCCTGTGATGGGCTTCTTCCTTCTCAGTAGCTGCAATTTAGAGATAGGAAGAGAATAAAGTGCAGGCAAAGTTTGATCTGAGATGACAAGGCTAATTTTGGGAAAAATGTCTCTCTACTTCTCCAGATGTCGGATTTAATCTAAAGCAAGCACAGTGTGCAGATAGTAAACATAATATCCTCCTAATTATATTAAATTACCTCTCAGGAGCTGCTCTGCCCTCTTGTCAAAGGCTAGGAACTGGCTTTTAATGATGAATGTGAACCTCAGTGGGACATTCTATATCATCATTTAGTTCAGCAAATGTAGCCCAAATCAGTTGTATAGGTGTAATTAGATGCTGGAAAATAATTACCTTGACCTTACCATTAAAAATTTCTTGCTTGTATCCCCTTGTGATCTATGAACAAATTACTTTATTAGGAAATCATTAGAGCTCAATTTGTCTCTATACACTACAGACATCAATATTCCTTTCTCATAATGAAACCACACATTCTTGCCATCAATTCGTACAACTACATAGCCAGATATCAATTTGGAGTCGTTACCAACCTTAACAAAAAGACTGATTTATATAGTAAGATGTTTTCCTTTTGCATCAGCTTCCAGTAGAAAACTGAGAAATATGAGCTTTACTGTTAGGCCATTAGTTCAGACCATCCTTGTGTTTTTATGCCCCGCTGCGGAGGGAGAGCTTATTGGGTGGCTGATCTTTGTGCTACTGCAATATCCAAGTTTGGGTCAGCAGGAGCAAAATACCTCCTCAAATAAATGTCACTGGTGTAGTGCTAGCTCTCACCCTGTCCAGGGCAATGGGCAGGCATCCCCAGATGCCCTACAGGCAGACTCTGGCCATGGCTGACCCATCTCAGGTGAGCTGCTGACTCCTTGTAACCTTTATGTGGTACCTATTTCTCTGCAGATTCCTCTGAGCAGTGAGAAAGCAAGCTACTCCAATGTCCTTGGTGTGGGGACAGGGTATAGTTTCAAGACATATCTAGCAGTTAACTGATTTATTGACCATTAGAATTTACAGAGCAGATGTGAGAAGGAAAGGAGACCATCAGTCAGCCCCCAGGTCACCTCCTGTTATAAATTACCTTCACAGAGTTGAGTCTTTAGCTTTCACACAAGTGCAGGTTCTCACTGAAGTCTGTCATAGCAGAACTGAGTAAACCGACAAGCTCCAGCTAATTCTCTACAGTGGTGGTTGGATAGTCACTTTCTGTTGAAATGGGGCCAATATTCAGCAGTTGCTATCTCAGTACTTCTCTGAATATCACACATGTCCATACAAGTAATCCTTATACTGGGGCTTCTAAATTTCCATTTTGATGTGTGCAAGCTGTCCTCCCTCTGCTTTATAACATGACAATTTCTTATGGTATCCCACAAGCATTTGGTAAAGATATAGATAAGAAGATTTTCTGTATGCAACAATATGACCACAGAATTCATAATCACTTTAGAAGGGAGGCATGAGTGGATTTAAAAACACCCCATTTCTTAGACCCTTTTAAGAACTGAGAACATTCTCAGCTTACTTATCCTATCTCCCATTTCAACAGGTACAAATGAGCATCTGTTTCCAGTTTTAGAGTTGTCAGTCTAGAATCATGCACACTACATTGTCAGTACTCTTAAAGTCACTCCAGCAGAGCTCACTCTGCCATGGATCTGATTCACAAGCGGACTTTGCCATTCAGGGCCCTTTTAAATCCCGTGTAATAGGTGTCAAGGCTGTTCAAGCCGCTGAGAAAATGCAGCACAAGTCATGGCACTCAGCTGGAAGCAAATGAAATGCCAGACTCTCTGCAAAGCCCTTGCATGTACTTTATCTATGGCACTGAAGTTGTTAACAGAGTAGACAATAAGCATTTCAGGCCAATTCCTCGCACTAAAGGAGCAAAGTGCTAAAGTCATCAATATAAGGAATATAAATCAACTGAATAGGCAGCTGGAAAATGACAGCTACCTATATTATGAGACTTAAAAATGAAAGATAAAATATAGGCGGATTTTTATCTTTTGGGTTTATAAGGCCGTGTTTGATGGACCATAAGGTCTTGCTAGACTTAATGGGCCAAATTCCTCCCTGAGGTAATTCTATTAAGTTCGATTGTCTTCCATCAGGATGGTTTGAACCAAGAGAATTATGTATGCTACAGCAGTAGTTTGAGGTGCTCCACTTTTAAATGCTGCCATGCTTCAGATGGCACGTTAATTCCAAGGCCAGGAAGCATATATTCAAAACTGCAGAAAACAGCAGAAAGAACAGTGTAATACAGGAAGAAGCAAAGAACTGGTGCTCTCAGCCAGCACAAGCAGAACGGTGACAAAAGAGCTCAATTCTTTGCTTCCTGCAAACTGCATCTTCCAATTATACTAATTCTTTTATCTTTACCTTGCCTGTCTGACACCTCCCCCAAGTCAAATCCCGACAGCATGTCCAGAGCAGCACTCAGGAAGGAACTCTGATTTGCTCTGGGGGAAGTGTCTTTAAACGTCATTCTGTGTCTCTAAGTAACACAGATTTCTCTTGTTTTCTCATCACCTCCAGCTGCGAGTTCCATCTGATAGACTGACAGCTGTTCTTGAAGCTGGCTATTACTCAAATGCTGCACTCAAGGACCCAAAATGAAAAGAAACAGATCTCTCTTTTAACCCCAGAGAGAGTAATTTTCAAACCAAGGTAATCTAAGAGCATTCTAGTGAATGTAAGGACATTCCTATGCAGTGATTTAAGCTTCTACTAACAGTAGGCTTTCTTGGACTTGGAATGCAGCTTGGAAAACATTGCTCTACAAGATTTGCTGCCTTAAGTTTACCTTTTCTTTTGCTGACTCACAGTGATCAACCAAGAATACATAGTTACAATAAAACATTAAATAAAACATGCTGTGTTCAAGATGGCAAATACAGAATAAGTCTTTAAGACACTTGCTGCAGTCTTACTTTGTTACTAACCTTGCTGAGAATTCAGAAAGATATTTTGGTGGTGGAACAAAAGATTTTGCAATGAAAGTTAAAATACAGTGATAATAGAGTTTTCCTAGGTCCACACTTCCTTCAGTTTCACCTCTTATTTTTTAAGTTTTCTGTTTCAGCTTCTGGGTCCAACTACATTAGCAGACTGGTCCTAACAGTGAGCAGAAGCACATAGCAAGAGAAGTAAAAAATACCTCTTACCCTGTTGTGATTTAGGCCCAGCTGGCAACTGAGGACGATGTGGCTGCTCGCTCACTCCTCCAGTGGGACAGGGAGAAGAAAATATATGGAGAGGCTCATGGGTTGAGACAAGGACAGGGAGCCATCACTCACCAGTTATGGTCATGGGCAAAACAGACCTGACTTGGGGAAATAAATAAATTTAATTTGTTACCAATCAAATCGGAGTAGGATAATGAGAGACAAACCCAGATCTTAAAAAACACCTTCCCATCACCCCTCCCTTCTTTCCAGGCTCAGCTGTGCTCACAATTTCTCTACCTCCCCTCCCAGTGACTCAGGGGGATGGGGAATGGGGGCTGTGGTCAGTCCATCACAGCTGTCTCTGCCACTCCTTCCTCCTCAGGGGGAGGGATCCTCACACTCTGCCCCTGCTCCAGCCTGGGGCTCCTCCCACGGGAGACAGTCCTCCATGAACTCCAATGTGAGTCCTTCTCACAGGCTGCAGTTCTTCACAAACTGCTCCAGCATGGGTCCCTTCCAGGGATTTCAGTCCCTCAGGAGCAGCCTGCTCCAGCACAGGCTTCCCATGGAGCCCCAGGTTCCTTCGGGCACAGTCATCTGCTCTGTTGTTGGGCCCTCCCCAGGCTGCAGGGGGGTCTCTGCTCCCCCATGACCCTCCATGGCTGCAGGGGCACAGCCTGTCCTCTCACCACAGTCTACAGGGGAACCTCTGCCCTGGCCACCTCCTCCCGCCTTTCTGCACTGACCTGGGTGCAGCCTAGTTGTGTCTCTTGAATATCACTTCCCTCTCTTTCTCCCAGTTTTCTTTGTTTTCCCTTGTGAATATGCTAATCACAGAGGCACTTACCAGTGCCCTGGCCAGAGGTGGGTCCGACTGGGAGCTGGGGGAGCTCCCAGCAGCTTCTCATAGGAGCCATCTCTCTGGCCAAACCCCCACCACACAAATTCAATACACACCCACATGACATCCACCAGTGCACTGCCGATGGGTATGGAACCACTTTATTTTGTTTCGAACCTGTCTCAAACAAGTGCCACTTGTTGGCTGACAGTTCTTGTACTGGAAAAGACAGTGAAGAGTCAACACCTATCTGTCTTTGCCATGTCATCTGTGTCAGGATCTTGCGGATTTCTTTTACCTGTTTCCCTTGGCTGCTCAGTCATTGCTTGCCTTTAACTATCCATTTTGAGTTACAAGAACAGTTTAACTGTTTTCTCATGGATCTAACATGTTCCCAAGATCTTGCTGAGAACTCATCATTTTACACATAATACTGGAGTGGGTTCCCAGGTGCATTGATCTATATTTATCTAAACTGAATTTCATCTCCATTTTGTTATCACATACATTAGTAAATGATACAGCTGACTAAAAACTGAGTATATCTTCCAACTTAGTTTCTCCTAAGCTGCAATCTAGACTGTGCACTCGAAGACTTTTTGACAATGCAAAATAAAGTTCAGTAACTGAGAATCATAAAATTTGTTTCAAAAGTACATTCCTGATAAAAACCAAAATGCTAATGTGGACACTCCTCCAACATCTTCCCTTCCTATTACACTGAATAACTTCTTAGCATCAGCAAATTTTATACTTCACTGCTCACTGTCTTTTCAATGTTATTTGTAAATACGTTGAATTTGAGAATGTACTTCTGAATTCATCTCAAGATAACACGTAGCTCCTCCTGCAAAGCAGGCCCTTTTGATGGGTGAGTCAGCTTTATCTCCTAACCTTCTTGGAATTAAAATTGTTTGGGCCATGAGTCATATTCAAAATTGACAGTTTCAGCTGTTAGTCTGACAAGTGTACATTAGCTCTGTTAGGCTTCTCTTTTTGTTCTCTCACAATGTGTCAATCCACGTCACTAATGACAAATTGTCTGAGTACCTTAAACTTGTCCTACCTGAAACCTTTCATATGTAGCTGCTATTTTTACATGCACTGTACACAAGATCTAGAGTAGATGTTTCTCACTTACTCTGGATATTAACGCAGTCCATGGTTTGATGTACCTGATCAGATTTGGCTAAAGCCCCTTTTATCCCTCTCAAGCATGTTGCTTTTCAGCTGGATGTGTTCTTTGCTATGTCTTACTGTTTTTTGGAATAAACGATTGAGCCATCACAGCCAAGGTGGGGACAAGTAAACGGAATGAGTGAATAACAGCCCAACAAGAGGAATTCAGAACATCTTATTGGTAAAGAACAGCTTCTCTACTAATGGCTTGAGTTACTACTCTTTCTCAAAGTACCAGTAGATGTTCAATATTATGAAAATTATGGTACACGGTCACGCACTGACCTGTTCCAGTTACTCGAAACATGACTTTCTAGCTTGTTTGGAAGATGGTGTGGGGATCAGTATGGGTATGTCTTAGAAATCCTTAATCCTGGAGGTAGGAAAGGCCCTGGAATGTCTCTAGTACAGCCTGCTGCTCAAAACAGGGTCAGCGACGAGATCAGACCAGGTTGCTCAGGGCTTTAGCCTGGTGGATCTTGGAAGCCTCCAAAGATGAAGACTGCACAGCCTCCCCGGGCAACCTGGCTATTGCCTGACTTTCCTGATTAAGAAAAAGTTTTTCCTTAAATCAACACTCAGTTTCTTTTATATTAATTTATGCATATTTTCTCTCATCCTCCCATGATGAACCACCACTCTGTTATTTTTATAACCTCCCCAAAGGTACTGGGGGACACTGCTTGACTCCAAGCTGAATATGACCTGATCTCTTTGCCCCTCTTCAGAGGGAAAGTACTCCAATGCCTGACCATGCCAGTGTTAGTTGCTTCCCATAGGAGGAAGCATGTTAGTGAGCTGGACTGTCAGCTCCAGTGAAGCCTCAGCATCCCTGTTCAGCAGATTTGCTCCCCAGCCCATACAGTTGCGGGTGGTTAGTCTATCCAAGGTACAGGACCTTTCATTTGTACCTGTTGAATTTAATGAGGTACCTGTTGGTCCATTCCTCACAGAATCACTAGGATTGGAAAAGACCTATAAGATCACCTAGTCCAGCCATCAACCCAACACTACCATACCCACTAGACCATGTCCTCAAGCCCCACGTCTACCTGCTCCTTGAATATCTCCAGGGATGGGGACTCCACCACTTCTCTGGGCAGCCTGTTCCAGTGCCTGACCACTCTTTCAGTGAAGAGGTTTTTCCTAATATGCAATCTAAACCTCCCCTGATGCAACTTGAGGCCATTTCCTTTTGTCCTATCACCCGTTACCTGGGAAAACGGACCAGCACTTGCCTCCCTACAACCCCTTTCAGGTAGCTGTAGAGAGCGATCAGGTCTCCCCTCAGTCTCCTTCAGTCTACAACCTCCAACCTGTCTAGGTCCTTCTGAAAAGCAACTCTGCCCTTGAGCATATTCATGACACCCCCCCTCTTTAGTGTCATTTGCAAACTTAGTGAGGGTGCACTCCATTTCCTCCTCAGGTCATTCATAAAGATATTGAACTGGACAGGTCTCAGCATAAAGCCCTGAGGTACTTATAACAAGCCCACAGCTACAATACCAAGCAGTAGCACTGTGTACTCTAGCACCATGTATTCTAGTATAGCACTGTGTTATAACAAAAACCAAAGTGGTTTGGTTGGGTTTTCTTGTTGTTGTTGCTGGGTTTTTTTTCATATCAGTAGATATATTTTTAATCACAATAGAATTTATGAAAAAAAATTGGTATCTGAATTAATGGCTGCAATAAATAAGATTGGGTGCTAGTATTATTTTTGTTTAACAGAAAAGGTCATTCAAAAATGCTATCATAAAGCACACTCACAAGAGCACTAAATTAATCATATTTATTTGTCCTTGTGCCTTTGTATGAAGTCATATGATATGAACTGTTAAATGGAAAATGTGGTAAGAAGATGATAAATGTAAAAAGGCATCAACATCAGTATTAATGGAGCAGCAATAACACAGAAAATCATGCTATTCTTATCCTTATTTTGAAAAACATTTAACATTTGGGAAGGAAAATCAGAGAGAGTGAAAGAAGATGGTCATTTCAGGCTGCTGATTTCCAGGAAACACAAAAATTGTAATTATGTATAATTTCACACAATTACTTATACATGTGCATGCATACACTTCTTTTTTTTTTTTTTTTTTTTTTGTTATGCAGAATAAAGAGACAGAGATGAACCAATCTGGCAAAGAAAACAAGTTGAAAGCTGTATGTTCAACATGGATCTTTAGACATTCAAGAACAATTGTTTCTTGCTGTTGGTCTTTCATTTTATGATCCAGATTTGGACTGAGAGCAGAAAAATATAAATATTGTATTATATTATATAATACCAGACTACAAACTGAAGAAATAAACTGTAGTTCAAGAAGGTATTGGCTTTAGTGGATTTAACCATCAGATTAAGGTGGTCCTGCCAGTCTGATTTGGCCTAATTACTTCTATCTGTGCCGTTGCAGCTAGTGCTCTAAAATTGTCCAGGAAAAGAAATAAAAAAAAGAAAAATACAAAGAAAAACTTAACTGCATTGCAAGGTACGGCTGCTTTAAACTATTCAGTAATTTTGATCATATACAAGACAAATAGAAGTAATGGACAAATCCCCAAAATATTGGCATTTACTCCTGCCATCACTGCATACACACATTACATTTATTAGGATGGAGTTGATAGGCAAAAAAATGCCAAATTACATCATTGGCTACAGATTTAGTTACGAAGGTAGGTTTATTTTAGCTGTTGTCTTTGCATGACAAGTCAATATAGAATTATGGGGAGGACTATCTCATGCCATGAAGCATTTCAGAAGTAAGTCTCAGTTCGTATCTGCATCGAAGAGAAATAATTCCAGATCACCATTAAAGAGATGTTACAGAATTTTAATTTATTTTTGTATGTGAAATGTTTCACAGGGTTTTAGCATTATTCTGTAACAGATAGAAGAGATTGTTTTTCAAGTAAAATATTGAAATATTTTTTTCTGAAACCATGAAAATATGACATTATGCCTTTGCTGCATTCTGTGTTGTTGGGGTTTTTGTTTGTTTGTTTGGTTGGTTTTGGTTTTTTGGGGGGTTTAGGGTTTTTTTTTTCCTATATACAGCACTGTCAGAATTAGCCTAACTTCAAGATGGTTTTGAGGTTTTGAAGCACAGCCTCCTAAGAACTGCTCAAAGCACCTATTTCTGGAGTAGCATTAACATACAGCCTGACACAATCTATAGCTAGAAACTTGCAAATATACATACTGCTTCTATGTACAAGACAGAGAGTGAAGTAACATGGCATCTCTACTTAGAATTAAATTCATGTAAATCTGACTTCAGGCAGACCAAGACTTATTCTTGATGGGTAATTTGAAGCAAACTTTTAGACAGCAGTTAGTGAAATGCCTTTTCTCAATTGCTGTAGTGTTAGTATAACGGTGTACATGATCCTGTCTGGTTTTAATGCATTATGACTACCTCACACGGAAGATATGATATGAAACTGACTCAGAATATTTAGTTTCCTAAGGATTTCAAGTGATTTGGCAATGTTTCAGAAGTTGTCTACTAATGAGGGAAATAAATCCCATTAGATAAGAATAATTAAAATTCAAGGTGTGATTTCTCCTCAACAAATTATACCAGGGTTTTTTTGGCATGGCTTCAGCTAGAACACGACATACAGCTTGAGCACCACAATAATGAAGGACAGAGACACAGTAAAGACACTTTATGGGAGAACAGAAGACTAAGAAACATGATGTATTTGGAAAAGATTTGGTGTTCGTTAGTCCACAGAAAACAGGGAGAATAATGCATGACCAAAAAGTTAGTAACAGTCACCTCAGTCCACTGTGAGTAGGATAAGATGTAATAAGTCTAACTTGCAGCAATTTAATTGCAGTCATTTTATTGAAGAGATTTAGTTTAGACATTAGGAAATACATTCTAATTAAGGAAGTAAGGGTCAAAAAGAATATGAGGACAGAAATAGGCTGTAAGTTGCAGAATCTCTTGGAGTATCTTAAGAGCAGGGCAGATGATCATCTATCTGCAGTAGTTTAGTCTTTGAAAGTAAGACCTGGAGATGCAGATCTTCTGAGGTCCCTTCTGGTATGTGTTCTGTGGTTTATGAGTCCGGGTACAAAATACTCTAGATCTGAAGAGATGTTGCAAATGCAGATGAACACCCCACACACCCCCAACCATCTGCATTTAATTCCCTCCTCAAACCTTACTGAGTATACATGCACATTTTAAAACACTGTGTTGACACTCTCTTCTGTGTTTGATCAGATTTTTACAGATTACTGTGATCAAATTCTATTAACTACAAGTGCTGAGAAAACACTTTAAAGCTGTTATGCACAAATGCTCCTTGAAAGTGAATAGAAAAATTCACAAGAAATTATATTTACACTAGAAGACTGAATCATATGACAAACTCATCCATTCAGACAACAAAAAGCCTAGGGAGTGAGATTGCTACTTCTGATCACAAGGCATAAACAGGCTTCATAGAGCTTCTGTGACCAAACATGGAAGAGAGCTACCATCATCTCATGGATGGTCTGCACACCGAAACAAACATGGTGGACAGATTTTTAGGGACTTAATGAGTTAAATTTGTTCACTACTTTGTCTTCTGGTTTGTCAGCTATCCCTTAGTGTCTGCTTTAACTCAAAAAAATTGCTAATTAGAGGAAGGGTTTTGAGGAGGTAAACCTAACAGAGGAGAGACAGTTTTATTGTGGCCAGATATAAGAGTCAGTGGGAAGGAGGGCAATGAGACCTTGCTCAAGTTCCTGACTTCAAGCAAGTCCTCTTTCCTTCTGATCACCTGTAATGAAACCTGAAAGCAATGACTTCAGTCACCATGCACCAAAGGACACCCTGGGAAACCCAGCACGAAAAAATGCAGACCAGGGTGTGCTGGAGGTGATGAGGCCCACATCTGTTAAAAACCCAAAACCTTAAAAAGCACAACTAAACACCCTGCCTCCAGGAGGCAGCAATTCTGTTGTGTCAGTGGCTTCTGCCTGCAGTTTGGTGGGGTGGGTGGGTACTCTCCCACTCTCCCCCACCTGCTCCTCCATCTGCCAGACAGCTTCTCTTTCCTTCCCTTACCCCAGAACTGACTGACAGACATTTGGCAACAGACATTGAAATGCAAGTGACTGATGAAAATTCACTGCTTTGCATTTTCTCATTGCTTTTGACAACAGGGAGAGTAGAACATGCATTTATGAGTACGTATTGTTATTTGTGGAACAGAAAGACTCCATTGGCAACTGCTATGCCTCTGAGCAGGTGCTGATCGCTATCCTACTTACAAAGATTTGTAATTCAGCTGCTATTCCAGAGAGCTCTTCATGAACCAGAACTAATTTTCAGTTGGGACAATGCTTGCAGAATGCTTCATATGTTGAACTTGCTTTGCTTTTTACCATACCAAGGGTTTTAGGCTTAATTGTGACTTTTTCTAACATAAATCCAAAAATAATTGAGAATTTGGTTTGTAACAGGTAATGATCTGAAGGCTCGAGCTATGAAAGTCAGTCTATTCATTATCCTAGAACATCCAAAAAAATAGTCCAGTGTATAAAAGACCATCATGTCCTGACCTCAAAAAAACTGATGTCCCCTGAAAGTGGGTACAAAAACTGGCCTCCTACCTCGGGTTCCTTGTTGCCATTGAAGAGAAATGCTGCCAAGAGACATGGTTTCTTTTGCACTCCTTGTCTTAGAACCCCTCTGCTAGGTTACTTGGGCTCCAGCCACTGCATTTTGGAGAATATCAATCGTTGCATTTGTTGAGCAGGAGGAAGAGCACAGCTGTCTGAGACAGAGGAGATTTTTGTAAAGTAGAAGCTGGAGAAAATTGCACATGCTACTTATCTTGTTCAGGGAGGGTGGTGGCTTTGTTGGTTCCCCGTAAGAAGTAGTAATGGATGGGAGCAATTTTTATTTTCAGTCTCATGTCACTCATACACTTCACTTCAAAAAAGGCCCTTTCTTTTGTAATGTATTTTGAAGTTCTCTGCTTTCAGAACAAAAATTACATATGTAAAATTCTCATGGAGTCAAAAGTATGTTCTATATATCGGTCTAATGCATCTGGAATGACCGGTGTGTCCCTTCATCACCCATGAAGTGTCTCTTCATCATCCTGACCACATGCATTTGCACAAAGGATTTTCCTAGGTTTGTCTTGTCTAGTGCTGTCTGTGTAACCCTTACTATCAGTAGTAAATAATTTAATTATGATGTTAAAAGAAAGAGAAAAAAAAAAAAGAAATTCCTTTCCAGGAAAAATCAAGGTGTTTTGAAAGGGTAGTGTGACCCCGGTCCCAAAGACACACCTGCAGAGGGATGTCTTGCTGATGGTTCTTACAAACAGAATGTGTATGCATGAGTGTGAGAGAGAAGGGTAGAGAGAGGGAAATAAATACCTTTCGGTGTTCAAACTTGGGAGTTTTGGTTGGCCTCACAAGTCTTCCATGGTAATGGATCCGTCAGTGAGAAGCACTTTGCATTCAGCCCACACTGCAGCCTCAAAACCCTTTGAGGAGCCCTTACCCACTGCAAGGCTCTCACTCATTTTTTTGGCATCCTGTTGCTATGTGTGATTCTGGGAAGGATGGAGACAGACTCCACTTATTGGGCAGGAGCAGCCCTGAGCACAGGCTGATGTTTGTGGCTTTTTAAGGGACAATTTTAGAGCAAGACACAATCTCCACCTTACATACCTTTACAGCATAGATTTTTATGTACTCAACAGCCACAGAGGCAGTTCAAAATCTATATGGAGACCACAGTCAGCACATTCTCTGAATTATTATTCTGCCTGTTCTGCTTATTAAGATCATACCTTAGTGACTAAACTCATTATTATACAGTGCAGGCAAAACAGCTTATGTTGTGTCAAAGCAGTGAGCACTTCCCTCAATATAAAAAGAAAATTAGTTCTGCACACTGACCAAGACAACTGATGAACCACTCTTCTGCAACATTTGCAATTTGCAGAACCACAGGCTGGCACAGCTCCATGTAAGGATCATTTGCTCTGCAGTATACATTAGGAAAAAATGTAAGAGCTGGAAGTCTTCACTTTCTCCATAGGTGATATAAAAGGGAAAAATAAATAAGGTGAATTCTTGATGGCACTTATATCACTCATGTTCCTGGACAATGACACAGGTAATTATTGACTTTTTTCAGTTAGCACTGCCTATAAAGACACACAGTTAATGTTCAGCACCTCTTTGAATCTTCTTCTGATAAAACGAAGCACCATTTCTGCTCTGAGAGTTGCCATTAAAATGTCTCCTCTGGAAATGACTACTCCAGTTTTGGTTCCCTGTGCTGTTACCTGAAGTACTGATGGGTGCCATGGAGGGCACAACAAAACCAGACCACACATCATCATAACAAGCTCACACAAGATAGCATTAGATGAAGGACCTTTTCAAACATGATGCCTCCCAAACACCCACTAATAGCTGAGACAGCAGAGATTTAATCTGACGTAGAGCAATTGGACAGAAACTGGCTTGTGCGTGTGTGTCTGTGTATGCATGTGCAGTGCTATGAGATGTCACAAACTTCTATTTTATAACTCAGCCATAAATATTTGCTCCAGGCAAAACACAGCACAGAGTGTTCCATCTAGGGAGCAATTTTTGTTTAAACAAATTAAAAAAAAGTATCAATTTGCTCTTTTTTAAATTTATGAGTGCCAATATTTCCTGTTCCCCTCTTCTACCATCCACCCACACCACTCTGCACATGACTCTATAGAGATTTGATTTATTGGAATTAATTTGGCAAGTAATTAGTTCATAACGCAGAGTAATGGCTTTGCAATTCTTTTTGGGGATGTGGTAGAAGAAGAGTTGTTAGAACAGAGAAACACCTTATGTGAGGGCAGAGTACCTGCCTGTGACAGTACAGGGTTTCCTAAGACAATGTGATCTCCCCTTTGCTTGTCCCTGTACAGAAAGGCACAGCTTAATTTCTGCCGGGGAAATTCTTTGCTGGTCCTGGAAATGTCATGACAGCAAATTGACCCCGACAACGTGGGATTTCCAATGCCTCACATTTACAAACTTGCCTGGATTTGCTATGCCAGCATATTTGGATTTGTTAACTCCGGAGGAGCAGAATCACCTCGGGCAGCTTACATTTTCCAGACTTCTCTTCAAACATTGGGTACAAAACAAACTGTATTCCAGCAAGAAAAGGAGGAAAGCTGTAAAACTGGATACAGAATGGCAACAGGAGCTCACAAAACAAAGAAAAGGTGGTCTTGGAACCCCCCTGATACTGATACCCTGGTCCTTGATGGTAGCTGGGACAAGGCTGTGGCAGTAGAGACCAGAAAGCCACCCCTGTCATACAAAATCTCCCAGTCCAAAATGGGATGCTGAGGCTTCACTGGAGCTGACAGTCCAACTCATTAACACACTCCCTCCTATGGGAAGTGAGCAACACTGTTAAGGACATACAGATGAGCAATTAGCAACATGCTGATTAGTAATTGGGAGTTCTGATTTACTTTGTACCAGCCTGACATGAAATAGGGTGGGAAGCCAGAAGCAAAAAGGAGTGAAATTTTCCCCTGCCAGAGCCCAGTATGCAAAAGGAGAGTTTCTGTGCTGATCTCTGTCTTACCTTCCTCTGCCTTACATTGCATGGGAAGGCGAGCATGGGGATCTGTATTGCTCATGGACTTCACGAACACAACATTGCTAAAATAAACCTTATATTGCTGTGAAGCCTGCAAATGCTGATACAGATGATGGACAGGAAACTTCAGTGAAGTTGCCTTTGTTACAGTCTTTGAAATTTTGCTGATCATAATCGGTTTCATAGTCTGACTGCAACTAGAAAGGGATTATTTCTTTTGCTCTGGAATTTAAGGATGAGCATATTTGTTCAGAGGACGAGACCAAATTAGAACATGCTACTGGGGCATAATAAATTTGCAGTAATTGCAAGCTAGTGTTCCTTAATTCTTCAGACACCATCATCTGTAAATATTCTGATCCCTTTATATTTAGCTCATTTGTGCTTTTGTCCTTATTGAATTAACTGTTGTCTTTCCTTTCATGCTGTCTCCTGAGGGAAACCCCTTTAAAATCTTTTTGGTTTAATTCCATTAATTGGCATATTGTCTGGTCTTATGTTTCGCCTCCTGGGTCTTGAACTTATGTTCCCTCAGTACTTAAACTCCTTAGCTATATTTCTGCAGCTTTGACTGACAACTTGCTTGATCCAAGGACAAAGCATGTGCTTTCTTATCTTTTACTTCCAGGCTAATGTTTAACAATGCAGTCAGTTTATCAGTCGATTTGTTAAGCCAGGGTGAGAGAGTTCCCTGTTCTGAACTCATCACAAAAATCAATAATAATCAATTCATTTTTTTTAGGCTACATTAAATTACTATTAACACTAATAATTAAAAATAAATAATTTAAAGGTCTTCAAGCCTCTACTGATTTATGGACAGTTCTTGCTTTTGCCCTTTGCCAGCATCCTGCACATTTTTAATCTTTTTTCAGTTACACTAATGAAGGCAGCAACTAAATCATGCGGCCTTTTCAGTATGAAAAATCAGAGGCTGAAAGTTTTGCTTTCAGCATCATAACTTCCACCTGTTTACTAGCAAAAGAATGAATGTGCAGGAAGTATACAGCATGAAGGAGAAATAGTTTTGCTGAAGCATTAGTGCAGTAGCAAGAAAAATGGGTTGAAAAACATAGACCTAATACTACTCCCAGTCAATACATTTTATGGTTATAATAAAATGAATTAATGATACATTGAAAACATTTTGTTATTGCTTTTTTTTCAAGGGATGCACAAAAAACATGTAATAACTTTACTGTAAGTTACTCACAGGAGTTATATCAAGCTATAGTCTTGAGTATACCTCCACCAAAGTATAACATCAACCAAACGAAAGAAAAGTGGGACAAGAAGACATCCAAAGCAGTGCTGAGGTTAAGCAAAAGCAGAATGATCACATCCATCCCAAACATCTCCCTTATGTAAAAACATCTGTGATCTTGACCAGAGTGTAAGGTGAAATTTTCAAGGATGAAAAGAACTGGTTTCATAAAAGTTTTCATCAGGACCCAGAAATATCCTGATATGAAAGCCAGCAATACTGTAAACATTATGGAGTCTTGCTTTTTTTCTGCTCCTTGCTATAGAGCAGGACTGACAAATGCTTATTTTAAAACATATATAAATACATGTACAGAGGCAACAGCTATGTTCTAAAGAAACCAACCCAGGGAGAACTGTTCACTTCATGGCTCACAGTAATAATGACCTCTCATTTAATCAGAAAAGCCCACATTCCAGTCTTTCTCCAAGCAAGCTCTCATTCAAGCCAAGGCCTGAGGGAAGGATGACTAAAAACCTCTGAAAACTGCTGACAGTGTAAATTGCTGCTGGACAACTTGAAAGGGGATTTTGCTATTGTAAGACTTAAGGGTATGGCCCATAGCTGTATGCATCCATTCAAATTTCTTGAAAAAGAAATTGTATACTTCACTGTGTTTTGCTTTAAAGAAGTTTCGTTGCTGGAAGTGGTATAAGACCCACCTGGCTTAGTTCATGCATTTGTTTGTTCACAGTGCCCAGATGGTAGCAGCTAGATTAGAAATAGCAGACGTCCTGGGGAGCGTATGAGCTGCTCAGTCTTGTCAGAAGTTCTGTGTTTAACTTGGATCTCATAATGACACAACCTAAATAAATGATCACAGGCAGTGTTGCTTAGCCTTGCGCAAAGAGGAAAGGACTTTAACACATTCTTTTCAGCTGCCATTCTTCTTACCTAACACTCTGAAAATACTGATTCATAACTTTCTTAGTTATGCCTATGGGCACATAGAATATGATCAGTTTTAAATGAGGGAGTCTGCCAAGCTTCAGAAATTAATCTGGTGTCTGCTCCAGAACTACGTCAAGGTGAGAGTACATATTTTAAAATGTAGTTTGAAAACTTGTGGGAACGGACGTTCTGCCTCATTGTGTCTGTATGTCCTTGTTATCATGCACAGCATTTGCCTTAAATACTTTTCATGACTATCATCATAAAACTCATTCAAGTTTTTCATCTGCACTGCCCCTCCTGCAGGCTACATCTGAATTTCAGTGTTCTGCTCTTCACATTCCTTCTCACTTCCACTCTGAATACATTCCTTGTCAGTTTACTTGTGCTTGTGATGACATACTAAGTTAAGCAGACTCTTTTTCATTGTGTTTTAAAAGGTGAATATGATTAACAGAAAGACCAGTTGAGTGAAAAACTTGAACTCAAGTTTACTGTGAGTAAGCCTTCCCATAAAACCTGCATCTCCACAGCCTTTTAAGGAGAGTTAACATTTCTTACTGTCAAAGCCACAATTTTGTGTCATGATAGGACAGCTGTGGATTTCCACTTCCCAGCTTTCTCAGGTACCCGGCTCCGTGAGTGCAGGTTTCAAATACCAGAGGGTGCTGGATCCTCACAAGTGTTGTGCTGATTTCAGTGTCCTAAGATTTTAGGTTTGTGTTACCTAACCCTTCTGTGCTTGCTCCATGTTTTCCCCTGCTGTTTTTTTAAGCCAGCTGATTGCCAGGGGAATCACAAGAGCTTAGTGGAGAACAGTGTGCAGGCAAGCGGTGACATTCCAGAGGGCGGATTTTCAGCATGCCAAGAAAAACAGCACACAGCTTGTGACCATAACTAAGCATAACAAAATTTCACACATCTATTGGTATAGAAAATAGACAGCTCCTGCAACAAGATTTTTCAAGATGGAAAGCCATTTTAAGACTGGGGTTTCTTACACTTTTGTGCCGTGATTTTACTGTATGGATGCTGCCAGGAAGGGTAGCAGAGGTACCATGCATATAATTCATTTGATCTTTCTAAATGTCAGCCCTGTCCCCATAAATTAAGCAGTCAGTTACACTAATATTAGTGGCATATTTCAGTGAACAAGAAAACCTCATATTCAAATAATCCACTAGATTGCACTTATTATGGATTCAACTATACCTAATTATTTTGTCATTTCTAACACCAGTGGCTTGGGGAAATATTTTGTTATTAGGGTAACTAATATGGATATACACCTTGGTATGGCCTGGCTGCATCCCCTGGGAACTGGAGACTTCAGTCACCTTGGTGGTGTCCATGAAACCAGATCCCTAATACAGTTAAATTACAACAGAAGCAACCGTGTAATTCAGACCAGAAAGATAAAACAAGAACAGCAGGCCACAGAAGATGCAGATATCAGAAACAAGGCTGCATCTACCAAAAAAGAAAAATCAAAAGCTCTGCTTTCTCTTACTCATGAGAGGCTAGATCAGTTGGAGAGCAAAAAACCTACCAAATTTGCTAGGGGTTTTAAGGTGAGCAATCATATGATCACAAGGGATCCTTTTTCTGAGCAATACCCATGCAAGTCAAAGCGACAGAGCACATCAGGACTTAGCTCATACAATTCACACAGAAGGCAGAAACCAGAGTATACAGAGTTTTGTACCACTGCTGACAAAAGATGCATTATTTTAAGAGAAATAGTCCAACAGATACAGTTCTAGTTTGAACCCTAGTGATAGCAGTATGTTGGTATTTCAATCCTGTGCAGCTTATTCTCCTTCCCTCACCAGAAAAGGTACACGAGTATCAAGATTTCCTTCAGTGACCGTAACTGTAACATCTTGGTTTTAGAGATTTATGTGCCAGTATAACAACTGATCAGGGGCAGCTAAATCACTGCAGCATTTCAACATGTTGCTGCTCACTGGCTCAGCCCTGGCAACACTGTAGCTTTAGAGGGTCCCAGTTTTGCTGTGAGATATTTAAATTATGGAAAACCTTAACACAAGATATCTGTATTTTTCAAATCTGAATATACCCAAGACTGTTCAGAAGTCAGCCTCAGCTACTCCTGCTTCATCCATTTATTCATATCCCTATTAGGACACCTTCAGATTTATCCTTCCTTTTCCATTGCTCAACTTCCCTTTGCAAGTTCCATAAACACTGAATTTGATTAAAGCAATTAATGTAATTAGCTCAGTGTATATATATGCTTCAAACGCAGATGCCTGAAAAGTGCATGTAATAATTTTTTCAAAAATTGATCCATTTGTCCTTATCTGAATCTCAATAGTTTTAATAACATTTCAAAATTTGGAACACTAGTGCAAATTTGGGAGGTTCAGAGTTATATACAACTAACTCCAAAACATGCAATGTAGCATGCTATTGGAGGGTGCCTTCAGATTCTGGATAAAATTTTTTGAGGAGGAAGGAAATAGAGAAAAAGAGTAATAACCAAAAAAAAAAAGAAAAAAATTAAAAAACATGTTTAGAAGGTGTCCTAAACCACAGCTCCTTGCTTGTGAAACTTAACATCTGAAACAGGTGACATATATTGCAATCCATGTGCTCTTTTTGGAGAAGAATTATCACTGCTATTTCAAGGGTACCCAAAACTTCAATCAAACTGAATGTCTCTTTCACAACTATTGTTGTTATTATGGATTTCATGCTCTTCTTTCAACAAAAGTTGTTCATGAAAATTTTTAGGCTTCCCATGTGCAACAGCTGCAGACTGACCAAATAAAAAATCTGCAGTCCTTCTTGAGAAACAGCCCCAAACTTAAAAGTCTGAATAAGCCAATACATGATAGATTATAATTGCTTTTAAGTAGACAGTGTTATGGCCTCACATCAAGCAACTGCTAATTACTGAGGGCATGAAAAGGGTGCTCTGGCACTAATGTGTATTAATCACATAAAGACTAATGTACACATTCCTAGATGAAAATGATATAACAATAAATTAGATTAATTCCCTTTTCATTGGCTGGTCAGTAAGTCTAGTTCTAAGAAACTCTAATATACATTTATCTGCTGGAATATAATGATATTTTAGTATTTTATTAGTTATTGCCTTTACTGCATAAAGTCATCCTCCCTTTTAAAATGCCAGACCATATCAGATAACATGCAATGTTATTGGTAATAAAACCAATGAATACAAATAGGGGGCCAAAATTAATCTATTTTAAAAGTGTTGCATTTTCACTGCCTGTTTTTTGTCATTAATGTTAAGGAAGTAAGAAGTATCGAATAAGAATGTCATAACCTTTACCAGTGTGTAACAAAACACCGCAACAGCAAAAAATGTTCTTTGATCATCCTGTGGGGGCTGGCATATTCTGGATGATGATTAATAATTAGGAGATATTTAGAGGTAATTTTTCAAATCCTAACTAATTTAGCATAATCTATCATATATAAGATTAAGAGCTGGTTCAGGCTGGTGCTTTCAATCCTTGTTCAAAGACAACATTTCTAAAGAAAATATTTTAGATAAGCTAGGACCAATGTCCTTTGGGTAAAACAAAGACCAGCGAATAGTTCACAGCTTGGTGACCACCCTTCTATCCAGGGACTGCTTATCAAACAGCCCCAAAAATTACTGTGTTTAGATAGGAGGAGTGTGTTGTCTGGATGACTAGAAGCACTGACTGGCCACCAGGACAACGAGCTCCTAGCCATAGGGTATAGGTGTTCAGTGGTGGAGTGTCTACTGGAGGGTAGACGTGGCTCAGCAGGTATTTGACCTCCTTCAAGGTGTGTCCTTAGGGCAGAACTGGCTCTGGCCACCCTTTTTAAACAGGGTAATGTCACACAGTGGCTCTGGGTGCAGGCCACGCTTACAGTCATTCCTGTAATGCTTACAGCATTTCAGTCTGCATTTTTCTAGGAGGAGTCTAAGGGCTTTCAAAAATCGGAGTTTTCACAGCCCTAATGGGCAGAAACCCACAAAACAGGACTATTAAGGTCATGGCATCCTGCCCCTAATAAGTATAACATTAGTAATGCTTAAGGGTAAGATTAGTAATGCTTGGGGAATTGAAATATAAGAGGCCAATGCTGCAAGGTACTGCAAACCTCGGAGGTGTGGAATTCTTCGCATTTCACTGAAAATAATCACCTCAGCAAAGCATTAGCAGAATACAGCGCTTTCAAAACCAGTTGTGCACCCATTCTGTTCTGCGCTGGGTGCTGGCACCCACTCTTGCTAAAAATGACTTCAGAATGTTGCAGCATTTTATTAGAGGTTGTCAACATACCTATAGGTCCTGAAGGTGTGCAAAATAAAACCCTGTGGAAAGTAAAGAGACATGACCTCAGTCCAGAAACTAGTGAGGATAGTTGCTCCCGATCTGAAATTGTTCTGTTCTGTGGCAGGGTGACAGGACTCCATCTACTCCATCAGCAAAGGATTGGAGGTTTGGGGTTTTTTAATCCAAAATTGGAGCAAATATACATTGGCCAACTTTGAGAATATCTGCCTTCACTTCTCTCTTTTACAGCTACAGAATAACTACTGAATAATCCCCACCATATAGGTAAGCGGTTTTAATGATCTGGGGACGGTTCTGTGAGATGACATGTGCTATGAAGCAAATGCTTATTTATGTATTTTTCTTTTATCTTTCCCTCTTGCCAAGCAACCTCAAATCATCCTATGGGAAGAATCCTGGGTAAATGACCCCTTCTGAAGATGAAAGGTTAATAAAGATTTTTTAAGTAATGGCAGATGGTGAAAGAAACAATGAATTAAACTTTGATTTTTCAAGAAAAGCCTTGGTATGTGTATATAAAAAAAGTTGCAACAGCTTGTCTTAATAGATAGGAACCTTGTTGCTAACATAGGGATTAAAAAAAAAATCTCCTATTTAATAACTGACATCTATAATACAGAGAGAATTGATTTACTGGTTTAAAAGCATTCTGCCAATCTAGAAGTTCCTGTAATATCTAAATCAATGCCTTTCAAATGTCTGTGCAAGCAAAACAAAGCTCTATCAGTTGAACAACCAAATAACTTTTCATATTAATCAGTAGGAACTTGATAAATCCCACTGATGTAGAAAATTAGCACCTTTGCATGTTTCCCAGATTTTTATTTAATTTTGGACACTTGGTCATGCATTATAAGCGCTGCCTGTCTGGCTGTAACTATTTCAGCTGAGATCTATTATTTCTAGGAGAATTATGTGCCTTGTTAGGGAAATGCCAGCTATTTCCATTCCAGCATCTGCACTGCACTTGATCTATTATTAACATTGAGCTCATTAAAAAAATGAAAGAATCTGATTTGTGTCTTTGGGGTGGGGGTTACTGAGGCTTCTGCTGAAACAAATAAGCTGGCGGTGCTGCTTCCAGTTGACACAGCTGTCAGGAAAGCCTTGGCTGCTGCTGCACCACGTAGGAATTCTCGGCGACGAGGGCCTTGTAGCCATATGTAAACAATACCGCACCGATGACAGGTTTACAACACTGGAGACAACATGTGCAGCTGTTAGCCACTGTTTTTTATAGTGCAAAACAAATGTGGGGTTTTTTTTTTTGATTTGCAGGCGTTTGGCATGAAGCCTCCACAGCAGCAGTGAGAAGGGGAGGACGGGCGGCTGATGGCAGCTTTATGCCTACCTGGCAGGGTGCTGTCCTGCCATGCTGAGGAAAGGGCTGATGGGTGCCTTTCATCCTCCTCACCTCATCTTCCTCTGGGTGGCTCTTCAGATGAGGAACAAATTGGTTCTTGTCGAATGTATACATGTGTTTTGTGGTTTAAAACACTGGAGGTCTCCTCGTGGAGAAAGAGTAACATCTCTCTGGGATGCTCTGGGAGTAGCTGATTTGGGCCACGTGTCACCGAGACACGTCATAACCACGTTTAAAGGAAGGTTTTTAGAAGGGGGAGAGTAAAAAAGTGGAATAGAATTTGGAAATTCTGACCTCAGAGGCTTGTATAGGAGGGTACACAGAGGCCTGAAAGAGGGATCCAAGGAGCAAAGATGTCTTGGAATAAGTTTTATCCTGTCCCATTTTGTGTTAACAACCCTAAATGCCGATTTCTTTCTCAACCAGCAGACAGCATGTAGGCTGCATGTTAAAACAAGTGAGAACAGTCAAAAGCAAAGGAAATTACAACCCCCCCATAATTTCCCTGTAATAATCATCCATGACATTTTCATAAACCACATCCCCAAACAGTGACTATGTTTTACAAATAATTGTCATATAGGAGTGTTAGACTTTAGCCTTGGGCATCTCAACTAGCTAAGCTATGTTAATGTATAATTTTGTCAACAACATAAGTTTAAATACCTTCTTCAAAACTTATTGTCTCACATACCCTTTTTGTGACAGAAAGATCCTAGCACATCCAGCTTAATATGCTGTTAAACACCTAAGTAATAGTAACCTAGTAGGAAGTGTTAGTAAAGATATGGTCTGAGGTCTGTTCTTTGGACCTGCAGACAATGTCACTGCACAGTTTGTGCCTCAGTAGTTAAATTATCTTCTACTACATTGTTTGGACCCACTGGGACAGTCCCTGGCCCATGCTACCCTCTCACTCTAGGCTGACATAGGCTGGGAAAGTGATCGTTAACACTGGTCAAGCATATGCATAAGGAGTACTTGAACAAATAAAGAGCATCTTGAGCCAGGACTTGTGAGTATGCCTTTGTTGTGTTTAGTATACCAGTATGGATGTAAGTTTGGCACAGATGATGGTGTTAAAACCATCTGCATGGTTTTCTATAGAGCAATGAGCTGCCACAATATACTGGAACTCCCTTTTGCAAGGGGGGTAGTTGGCAATGCGGTGAGGCAGATACAGTCCCTCGGAGCTTAAGATGCATCGTTCACAAAGAATTTAATGGAAAATGAAATAGTTGCTTGCTCGTGAAACACCATAACTACAGAAAATAAAATATCCAGGAAAGCAATTACATGTTCCCATCTGCAAACATTCTGGAAATTGGAAAATTGATCCAGAAAGACTGCAGAATCAATTATTTGTGAAAATCTTTTCCTACTTTTCTTTGTTAGGGAGTTGCTGTCTTCCCCAGTGATTTTGTTTACCTTCACATTTTTAGAAAGAAGTTATATTTCTGAATGAAAGGGATTGAAAATTCAAGAAAATGTAGGAAATGGATTTTCCTTAGTTTGAGTTTTCAAGAATGTGTTGAATTCAGAATTATATTTCCTTTTTTATTTAAAGTGTCTTCCTCTCCTAGGTAAATTAAACTTTCAGACCATGTTTTTTTGCTAAACAGATTTGTGTTTATGCCTCAGAAGCAAATAAAAATGAATGCAATCTAATTTAAAAGTATTTCTATCCTTCTTGAACTATTTTAAAAAGAAAATTAAATCTCACCATGTGACTTTAAATGGTTGCAGTGTGAGAAAACAATATTCAGCAAGAAATGCTAATATAAGCACAATAATTATGTTGTTATATGGCTGGGGGAAAATCATAAAGGGAACGATCTTGATTTGAGATATAAAGATCTGTAATTGTGCTGTATTTTATACTTAGCAGCATGTCCAGATGACTGGGTAACACATTTGAGAGAATTATTCCATCATATGGCTTTTGGAGGAGCTGCTAGTTATTGCATTCTAAGACCTTCATCATCTAAGTTTAATTTTTGAAGTTGTTTGTGTCCTTGTCAATATTGGTATTTTTCTAGTGGGTGCTAGAAGTAATGACTGCTTAGGACACATCTTACTTACATAATGTCCCTTTTTCTAACAAGGTCACAACATAGTTGTCTATAAAAATTGCACATTCTTGCCACAAAAAGCAGACGCAGCTGGAAAGAGAATTTCAATTTTGAATAACCATTTGTATGTGTGGTGCACAGTTCCACGAACAGCTTCCAGCCTACCATCAGTGCTCTTCCTTTTAGCTCTGGGTGGGGTTTTATAGCTACCATTAACTTCATCCTCTAATAGATAGAAGCCTGAAAACACAGATGGATGATGAGATTGATGATAGTGCTCTCCCACAGCTGCCCTCTCTCCTTTCCTCAGTGCATACAGGGAGATGACATACATGCCCACATAAGGCATGTGAGAAGTTTGCTCCTGTTTTAACTCCATCTTGGTATGCAGGTGGATTGTGTCGGCTGTCCATGGGCTGTTGTGGTGCTGCCTCTCTCACCACAGGTGACAAATTGCTTCCTCTGCCTTCCAAGGCTGTGACTTATACTGTGTCCTCCAGAGCTCAATCCCCATGGGTACATCCCCAGTTCCTGCAATGGGGTATGGTAGTAGAGAAACATGTCACAAGCACTCTGTCTTTTGCTCCTACCCACCATCACCCTTGGCATGGCCAAGAGCTGGTAAACAACATGTGTACTTACAATTCCATATGAGGAACTGTTCTTGGATTAGCTAGTTTCAGTTAGGAGAAAACAAAGAACCAGGTTCCTTATTTTTAGTCCCTAATAGCTTCTGCTGTGACAATGAGACAGGACCTGCCAACCCTTTCATTCACTCCACTGTGTTTAATTCCAGTGATGTCATAACCCCAAAAGATGACCATTTTACTCTATGCAACTCAGACAGTAATTGCATCTGCCATTCTATTATTTGGCTTGCAAAAGTCCCTATAGTGAAAGTCCTTCTATTCCTTAGTGGTTGACTGATTGCAAATCCCTTCGTTTAGTTTGGGCATTATACTTAAGTTCTGAAAAACTGAGTATTGATTTTTTTTCCTCATTCTTTTTAAAATATTTTTTAATAACTTGATGTTCTTAAAATATCACAATGTCAAGTCATCCGTTGATCCAATCCATAACTCACTTGATAACTTTTCTGTGCTTGTAATGAGCAGTTGAAATTACATATTAAGAAATTTCAATTAAATAAGTGTTAAATTGGGCATAAAAAGAAAGCAAGATGATGTGGGTAATATGGGGTCAGAATAATGGTAGCTGAATGGTATAATTCTTGTAGTATTAGTGAGTGATGATCAATAGAAACAACCAAAAAAATGAGAGAGTAAAAACATAAGGCAGGAACCATGACCATTCATGTCTGTCTGAAATCAGAAGTGGGAAGTCTGTGCCTAAATATATATACATTTCTCAGATAAATTAGGTCCCTTTACTTTTCCTCTGCCCATGTTTTGACATTATGCATGGTCTCACGTCATTTTTCTATGTGTCTTTTACTTGTGAGTTTGTTCACAACAGCACTAGTTCTGTCATATTATTTCAGAGTTACATCTTCTTAAGCCCTCAGCTGGAATTTCTGATCATGTCTTTGTCACTTCTTGACTGCTATATACGTCTTTCAACGTTCTCAGATAGCCATTCCCTACCACAAGGAGGAATTCAGCATCTCTTTTCAATGAAGGTGGGGAACTAAACCCAACACTTTCTTTCATTGGAATGTAAAAACTCAACTATGTCAGCAAAACTTGCCAAATAGTTTGGAAATAAGAAATGGAGCAACGCAATTAGTCAGACAGTATATGCACCCTCTTGGAGATTCACCCGTAGGTTGACAGTAGCAGAAACGGCAGTTGCGGGGGAGCACAGCACAGGGTACCGGCCAGGCTGGGGCAGGCGCTGCTGAAGCTGTCGGTGTTGGTCTTCCT
Source organism: Eurypyga helias (assembly GCF_000690775.1). Lineage (NCBI taxonomy): Eukaryota > Metazoa > Chordata > Aves > Eurypygiformes > Eurypygidae > Eurypyga > Eurypyga helias. The sequence goes on from NW_010265181.1 coordinate 83,423, forward strand.
CCCAGCTGTGGTTCAGACCCTGCTCCAAATGTTGGTTTGTGAAAGTTACGTGTTATGCTGTGGTCCAGCAGAATCCCAAAAGGACTTCCTGACACAGGAGTGCCCCAATGCAAATCTGTTGCTTTAGCCACGTTTCAACTAAATGCAAGGAAAGCAGATGAAATCTGAGCTGCAGGGAAGGACCGCAAGACACGTGGCCCTAGACGACCCTGGGACAAGTTAGGTCTGTAACCACAAGAGGAACGTTTGTGCTGCCTGTCTCCAGGAGGGAGGATTTAGATCAGGGAAATGAGTACTGCAAGCTTAAAAACTCCAGGAAACCAGGAGTGGGATGGCATGTGCTCTGATGTCCGTTGCTAACCCTCACATCAACCCTCCATCGGAAGAACATAATGAAGCATTTGCACATCTTTTGAAAGAGGAAGAGAGGCTCCTGAACTTTCAGGAATCAAAGCTAGCAGGAGTTATCTGTCTTGTATATAATAGGAAGATGATTTTAATGACACGACCAACAAAACAACTGAACTACCTTCTCCACAATAGAATGAAAATCTATGAAATTTGCTGGAAATGATCAGCAGTTTAGTAAAACTCAGTCCCAGCTCATCCATATTCAGTGAATGCTTAATGTTATTTTTTAGCAATTTCCCTTACTTGGCACTGGCTTGATACTAGGGAATAGAAACATTTCTGCAGTTGGAGATCACTGTTCTACCTCACCAGCAACTGGCTGCTTCTTCTACCAACTGACAGGCATTTCCCCTTCCCTCAGCATGAAAGCCTATTTCTGTATGCCTAAGGAAATGTGAGGCTGTAAAGCCATGATTCTCAAGACATCCTCTCTAACTTACAGATATGGCCTCCATCATATATTGCAACAAATCAATGCAATCGTATGAGAAGCTACATATGACTAGTATTATATTTTTGTTCTTATACATCAAACTCTGTTTTTTTAAAACTTATCCCCCTGCAAGGAAGGATTTTCAAAACTTTCTTGTTAGTCTTATACAGATTAAAGCCCATGCTAGGTTTGTCAAAAATCCAGAAGATTGTCTTTTCCCATGGAAATTGTGTATAGTCTATCACATAAGAAGTTCTGTCAATACAGTCATACTATTGCTATGTTCTTTAAATATAGAAAACCTTTTTAAAAGTGAGAAGAAAAAGCTTGAAATTAATAAAACTGAAGAAGTCCAAAGTATTAGCAAAGCTCTAGTAATCTGCCAGTTTTCCTCAAATAACTGTGATAGCTGAATGTTATAAACCAAATAGTGCAGACAAGCAGCTTTTCACCACAGCCTGGCTTGCAATTTTCACCTCTGAAAATACAATATTAGTTTTTTTCATTTTCTTGATCCCTTTTAATCAACATGTCTCATTACACTTCATGGCTGGCACTTTGGCAGCAAGAATCTAAATTTTCTTTCAGATATGCTAAAAGTAACATGACAACCTAATGAACCTCTTCACATACACACACACACACAATCCACTAAAGATAATCAACAATGTTAAATTAATTTGTTCTCTGGGAATGGAGTGGTTTGCTGATCTAAACATGGGGGTACAGATAACTTCTGAATACTGACACAGTCGCTAGTGCATTGGTGAAATTAAAGAGGTTTAAATAACAATATTTCAAATCAGCAAGCTGAAAAACAGTTTGAATAGCTGATTTTTACCTTGTTTTGCACAGGCCCTTTTCCAAAGGAAATGTTGATTCCTACTGCTCCCGCACATTGTAATTTACCCACATTTGTTCGAGAGTTATATGCAGTGGGCCTCAGACTTTTCTCCAGTGCCAGCAGAAAGCTGTCCCATTAGTATGTGACCACACTGACAGTGCATGGGCAGTAGGGGATCTCTGTGGGTTCCTTTGGTCCCTATCCTGCCACACACCTGGATGTGTACCCACCTGGTAGCAGCATCCCTAGGATGAAAGGAGCTTGGACAAGACTGCCGACAGAACGTTTTATCTGCCTCTCAGGCTGCTCCTGAGGAATCACTAGGAAAGACAGCAATGAGGAATGGGGTGTGAGTTGAGGAGCTGTCTTGGCAGGCTGCACAAAACCTGCAGATCAGAAGTCAAACCTTCCTGATTCAAACAATGAAACAATAAATAGGATTTATTTTTATTCTCTGTCCCCAGTATTTATATCATATTATAAACAGTAAAACTACCTCATTGCTTATTTACGAGGTGCTAGTCCCTTTCTTGCTTATGATTTGGACCAAGCTGTGCATGGACAGCAGCTGGAGCTCAATTAGCATTCACAGAAAGAAAAAAACTAACTTAAATGCACTGAGAACATTTTTTAAAATGGGGGAAAATAACCTCATATATAAAACTAGCTGACTTTTTAAAGAAGAGGAACAGTATGAATGAGTGGATTGAACAGCAGTAGTTCTTTCTGGTCACAATTTTGCTAAGCTTTCAGAAGTGGTAGTAGATCTCCTCCTCTTCCCCTCCCATTTTTTTGAGAGGTCTAAGGAAAAATATCAGCCTCTCTGCTTTTTCAACTCCCAGCTGGTTTCTCAGGTCTGAATTAAATAGTCACTAAATGGAACTAAGGAAATGCAGTTTTTTCATAACAACCTCTCTGCCCTGCAAAAGGCTAGTGTTGTCAAAAGCCAGTTTAGCACTTCAGCACACTCTGATTCCAGGTTCTTAGCTGTACGAGCCATGTGTATAGTGTTTGGGATATTTTTGACAGCAAGTTGAGATTTCTACAGGGTTTTTTTTTTTCCTGTAGGTTTTATCAGTTGAGACATTGTCATTGCTCACCGTATTTTCACAGTTCATTGTACATAGCCCTGCTTTTAACACTGGCAAAGCTAAACTTTAAAAAAATATGAATTTTCTTTTACATTGGTTGCTTTCTTTTCTAAATTTGCCCTTCAAAGAGTTGACACTTGCTTAACAAAAAGACCAGCCTCCAAACTGGAACTGCAGGGGACTGTAATGCTGAGGCACACAGACAAGCTGCAGGCACAGAGTTTGCATCTGAGAGCAAGACTAGCTGCATCTGTGGGCTACTCTCCCCCAGTTAATTAATGCCTTCACAAGAAGGACTAAGTAACTTGTGTACAACTCCGTGACAAAGGATTTATGCAATGCTGGACAGCCGCTAGAAAATCTGTATGATCTCTTACCACATTTTGCAGATTTAATGACTTTGGTCCCTGCTCATTGCAGTTAGGCAGTAAATACGCCCTCAGTCTGCTGCCAAACATCTGTATAGACTTAAACATCTGTAGAGCAGGAGCTTAAATGGATTCTGTAATATAATGAACAGCAGGCTACATAATTACCCTTTATTTACTTGTAACAAATCAGTTACTACAAAGAATTTTATTTTCTATACTGAAAAAATGCTGCATCAATTAAATTGGAAACTACACTTGTATTAACTCTGTCAATGAGCAGTATAATTTCAAAGTGGACAGGGTGAGTATAAGGACACAGAAAATAGATTTTTTTTTTTCTTTTGGAGGGTTGGAATAAGTACACCAAGTCTCTGCAGTAATTCCAAAGAGTTATTGATTTTGGAGCCAAAAAGAACCATTGCATTCCTCTGGCTTGACCTCTCGCACAACAGAGGGGTTTGCACAGCAAATTCTCCAATAAACTCAGTAGGTTTTTTTACTGTGTTTTTAAAAGACCTTAAAAAAACCCAAACCTGAAGTAATGAGGGAACTGCAATCTGCAAGTACAACCCATGATGCAAAATAAAGTGAGCAGAGTGAGTTTATTACTTCTTACCCAGATTTACAGAGTGCCACATTTAGAGTCTGCCATGTTTTCACACAACTTCTGACCTTTATTCTGTCAGTTAGAAAAAACTTTCCCCTTCCCAGTAGTACTGGAGTGAAGAGAAAACACCACATTTAAGACTCATTTATTCTTGGGCAGTATGCGTGAGTATGTAGAATTTCAGATTCACACCAAGGTTCTGGAACGATATAACTATGATCCAGATTGATCCAACAATCCGTGTTTCTGTCTGACAATCAGAAAAAAGGAGAGCTAGAAAACGGGACTAACGTACTGTAACACTGCCACTCACCTGAGTGCACGGACACAGTGAAGCAATGCCTCTAAAGAATAAATGACTTGCAGGCTCAGCGCAGCCTTGCAGAGGACTGTGGGGTATAGTATGAGAGGCTTTTTTTTTCTATTTACCTAGGGAGAATTCACCAAAATATGTCACCCAATTAGGAGGGTACAAATGTTACTATGGCTTTGGTGGGAAATACAAAACATAGGATCTCTTACACCTTTCCATCTCTGCTCAGACTGGGCCTTCCCACTCTGTCCCTACCTTTGCCATTCAACATAGGCAGAGGAGCCGGAGTTATTTGTGTCAAGGTGCATCTGCTTTGCTCTCATTCAGTTTTTGGGTGTTGGGTTTGTTGTTGGTTTTTTTTTTTTGGTTGTTTTTTTTAGTTAAGGAACTTTAAAGCTTTATGTAGCAAAATAAGCCAATGAAGTATTATTCACAGGCGCTCTCACCCATCTGCTCAGCTCAGAAATGATCTTGTTTCCTCATGAAATCATAAAGTTTGGAGTGACTGAATTTGGTGAGATGGGACTATCTAATGAGGTGGGATCCTGCTGCAACCTGTCCTACCCTAAGGACACCAGGGTGATGCTGGGAGCACTGCACTGCCTAGGATTTACTTGAGCCAAACCAAAAAGACTACCTGTAGTTGGAAGTGCTTTTCCTTTATTTCTTTGACATGAAGCCCCAATGATATACAAAGTAGCAGTGAGGAGCACTAACAATAGAAGAGTCTTACAGTGAAGCTCTGAAGATGCTTTTAGGTCTAATACTGAAAAACATACTTTCTCACTCATTGCAGAAGATTCTGTTATGTATGTTGGAGCTCTGTAAAATACCTAACCATCCAAGGACATTTAAAAATCATTAAAAGAATTATTTTGAAGATACAGTTTTGTATGTAAGTCCTAGCTTTCAAGTAAAGAGGCTGTGTCCACTGAACTCATGTCGAGGCAAACAACTTTTATAGGATACACATATACCTTGTGAGAGTATTTACAGCACTGGAAACTACGTGATGATATTTCAGTGCCCTGCAATACCTGATATCTTTGATCTTTTGATCTGTTTTGTATCTACTGCAGAAGAAATGACAAATTATTGAAAGCATGAGGCCTCAGGTGCATCTGTAAAATCTGAGCACGTGCACCTGTCATACATAAAAAGCATCTTCTTGGGTTCCAGTTGGCATTTGAACATGAAAAATGGGTATCTTCGCATGCTGAGCAGCTCATGAACCCAGTTGTAGTTATCAATTTTGCATGCACGTAGGCTCTTTAAGTACTAAATGAGACATGATAGTCAATAGGGATAAGCAGTAAAATATCTATACTTCTGTGCAAACCCAATAAATAATGTGTCTTGTGTTCAGAAAAAGTCAGGAGAATGTTTAATTCCCAAAATATAATTTGGCATTCAGCTACAATGTTTTTACAATAAATTGCATGTGTCTTAAAAATAATGTTACTAAATCATATTTAATTCCACTATTCTAAGCAGGACTACTGAAGTGTCCATATGTTACCTGACATATACTGGAATTTTAATTCCTGTTCTTTTCTTGATCCCTAGATTATATGTATTATAATGTAGGCTGTTACATTCTCCAGCTCCCAAATGCAGTATTTCTGTTCAAGCTACAAACACTCGTATTTTTAAAGCTGGAAATGTATGTTTCACTTCCTCATAGCATTTAAGATGGTAGTTGCTACACACGCAAATGTCTTAAAGCAGTAAGGTGTCTGGTCATATTACTGCAACACTTACACCTCCTCAATCACTGGTCCCAGCAGTCAAAAGTACATGTTACATTTTAAAATGTAGTCTAAAGTTTGAGGGGATGGCTATTAATACTACTGAACAACTACTGCATCATAGAATCACATCACAGATATCATCCCTCTCAGCTGGTGAAGGAAATCTTCTATCATTAGCAATTAGATTAGAAAAATCAACTAAGTTTTTAAATTCCAACTTACTTCCTTCTGGCCTTGTCAGAAAGAAGGTACTGGAGAAGAAAGACCTACTGCAACTTGTGATACTCTGATTTTGGAAATCTTAGCAATTGAAAACAAGCAAATAGAAAAAAGCCTTCTTTTTAGGTGCCATTTTAACTAGAATATCAGCAGTTTCAGTGACAATGGTTCTGTGATATCTGACACCAATCACATGAGACATTTGGCTGATTTAGGGCCCCCTAAGTACAAGTTGGTTCCCTGTCAACATTTCTTTCCAATATCAGTGGCAGCAGACTGCGGCAAAAGTCTAATGCTTTCATTATTAAAAACCTTCTTTTACAAAGCAAAAAGATTTTATTGTGATAGGTAATCATCTCTGGCATGGTGATCTAAGAGGATAGGTGAATGGACATGTTAGAAACAATATTTTCTGGTGTACATTTTTGGTAAGACACTCTGCCACCTAAGAGGAAGGTAATTTATATTAATCAGCTCTGCGAACCTTAGTCCTGTCATTGCTGTTGCTCTGTGATAGCAGACGAAGAAACAGCAATGGCAGTAAAGATGCAGTAGTTTCAGCTTAGCAGATGAATACCTATTTTGCAGGACAGGAGCACATCGCACACTAGAAAAGAGGTTGCATTTTCACGTTCACTCTTTTGCTTCCCCTTTTATAAGTCAAAGTTTTATTCCTCTTCAGTTATACATATATGTACACACACACAAATAACCCTTATTTAGTGTATGAAGAAGTAGGTATATGAAATGTAACATTTACAGCCATGCTGTGCATCTGCCTTCATTACGCCAGTTCCGTGCACGCATTGGGCCAAGATGAGCAGAGGTTACCAGCAGCAGAGACTTTGCTGAAGTATAGAAGAGAGATAGGCCAGATGAATTACTCACGGGTGTACTGGGACATCTATGTTTAAATATAGAGCTGTATTTTATGTTTTATTGAAAAGTTCCCTGTTTTTAACAGTTACAGTTTTATGAAATCCTGCAGCCCTGCGAGATCCTAATGATGTCAATGAGAATTTTGTGTTGACAGGGGTTTGGGGACTTAGCTCATAATAGAAAAGATGATTGATGCCAATGTGAATACAGACGCATTGATCTGTTGATCTGTCCACAACCAGTCTGACACAGGTGCAGTTGGCAGAGACCAACATGAGGATACAAAAATATGGGCACTTATCTCCCGAGACTTACAAGCCTGCCACTTGAACCAACAGACTGCATAACATCCTAATGTACTTGGCCAGTGCAGCAGCCAGCAAGATTACCATTCATAGACTTTGAAATGAAACACCCTTCACCCTGTTTATGCTTCATGCATGATTAAGTGCAAAGAAAGCAAGCCATATCGGTGCGACAATCTGTCAAGGAGAGGAACCTTTTGCACAATGACAAAACAAACATCTAAACACATTTTCAGTGTAAAACCTCTTGTGTTTTTTACAGCGTATTACATGAAAACTGTGTTAAAAGGACATTAAGGCTGAAAAGTCTAGGTTCTCAAAGTCAGGAAATCATGGAATTCAGTTTGTCTGTGAAACCAAAATTTGGTTCTTTTGGTAATATTCATTATTACCCAGGAATTTAGATAGCTGCGTGCTGTATCTTTGCACAAGACCCAGACCTTTCTCAGAGCACAGCATTGATGGTGTTTAGTGAGTGAGAAGCTATTCCATATTTTGGTTTATCCTCAGTATTCAGTGATCTCTTATTTATTTGCTCACATACTTATGTATATGCTATTCAATGACACTTTATATGCATCCCTTATGTCATGTCATAAATTTATGGAGTAAGTCAGGTTGGAAGGGACCTCAGGAGGTCTCCCATCCAATTGAAAGCCGGGTCAGCTGTAAGACAAGATGTGGTTGCTCACAACCTCTCTGGGCAATCTGTTCCATTGTCTGGTTATCCTCTTTGTAAAAAAGGTTTCTCTTAAATCTAGTCTCAACTTCTGATTACATTTATCTGCATTGGCTCTTGTCTTAATATCATGCTGTGAAGATCCGGGCTTCAGCTCTTTTTTAGCCTTCCCATAGGTGCTGGCGGGTTGCTGGTAGGTGTTTTTGAAGCTGCCTCTTCTGCGGGTTGAGCCAGACCTGGTCTTTCATCTTCTTCTCACAGGGTGAATTTTCAAGTCCCAACTGTCCTGGTGACCCCTTGCTGAACTCTTTCCACTTTTTCAATGCCTTTCCTGTACTGGGCAGGGGTTGTGTGTGTGTAGTGTGTGTGCAGAAAATGACATAGTGGTCTAAATGTTGTGTAATGAGTAAAGAAGGATAATCACTTCCCTGATCTACTGCCTATGCTCTGGTTAATACAACCCAGGATACTTTTGGTCTTCTTTGCTTCCAGTGGACACTAGTGGCTCATACTCAGCCTGGCTTCTACTAAAATCTCCAGGTCCTTTCCCTCAGAGATCTTCCGCAGGTTATGAAATAGTAAAAGTTTCTTCACAGGTGAAAAGCTTTGCATTTGTCCTTTCTGAATTTTATAAGATTCCTGACAGCCTATTTAGGGCCCTGAGGATGGGAGCCCTGCCCTCAAGTGTATCAACCAGTCCCTTCTAATCTGGTGTGATCTGCAAACTTGATGACAACACACTGCATCATGTCCCCTAGAACATTTGTAAAGATAACAGGATGGTCCCAAGGGTAGATCCCTACAGTACTCTAATAGTTACGGGTACACCAGTGGAGCAAATCTGTCAAAGCCTACCTTGTGTGGCCCACCATTCAAACAGTTTTTTATCCATCTAGCTGAGAATCTGCCTAGACCATAACATTCTGTAAATGCTGGCTGTGCAGCAAATGGCTGCTGGGAAAAGACATTTGCCAGTGCTGGAAGAGTCTCCCTCTGCTCTGCATCCCTTCTTGCAAGACTATAAGCCTATCAGAACGGCTTCTGCCTCTGGTTCACTTAGCTCGTGAATGCTGGTGCTTGCCGCACACCCCCTGCCGCATGGCCTCTTTCATAACAAATAAACAATATTCCTTTTTTGTATTGTGCAGTATGTGGTCCTATGACTCATTTACTGCAAGCTATTCAGTTCTTCTGATTAGAGATGTGGGTATTGCAGCACAGGCTTTTCTGTGGAGCTCATTTCTAACACATGCGACTAGCAATGCTTTAATCTCTGTAGCCTCCAGGAGAGGTAAGGTGGTGGATGTGGAATTTTTCTGATGTGGAATTGTCTCTGCTGATTTCAAGTTGCGTTTAAAATGTGTAAGTCTGATTACTCACAGGATTTAGCTTTATGCAGCACATCATGCATTCAGACAACACCTCTGAAAAGTTTTTAGTTGGGGCCAGGAATAGTCTCAGAGGCTAAATTTGTGCACCCAGGAAGTGAGAAACACATACCGAGAATTATTCATACAATCAGACATCTGGCTTTGGAGCCATCAGTCACCAAGCCTCTCCACTGACTGCACAGGGAATTTGGGCTCTGGATTTCAGACAGTTGTGGAAATTCTGGTGTGATTTTCTCCTCATTGCTCTGGAGCCTCTGGTAGACCATAGCTCTCCAAGGGAGCACTGGAAGCTACACTAGCATATTGTTGCAGTCCTGACCTCTTTCAAGAGATGCCACTCTCTGCCATACATCTGCACAGATCTTAAAGATAAGAGCTGGTTTTGGTAGGTGTTCCTGCCCAATTCCCTGAACATAGTCCACCCATTCATTGAGCAGTGTAGAGGCCTTGGATTAAACAATTTATGTATTATGCATATCATCACCAATTGAGGACTGTGACATAACATGTTTAGGTTTCTTGGGTTGTCATTGTCACATGTTTCTTTAAACTATTTGACTTTGGAAACCTCAGTAGAAATCTTTCCAATAAGTTCAAGCATTCATTTGTTTGCTTAGGTACCTGTTTATGAAACACCAGTTAAACTGCTCTACATTTCCTTCTCTCTTAATCTGGAGATGGAGTGTGTGTATGTGTAGATGAAAAACCTTTCAGGCTCCTTTACTCGCCGAAGTTAAGGTCAGTTAAACACTTCTTCAGGATGGCTTTCAACATAATAGCCCATCTGGGGTGAGTCAACTAGATGATAGCAGACTCAGGTCTTTCCCAAAGCCTAAATTATCCAACAATGATAAGAGGTACACATCTGAAGTCAGTGGGAAGGCTATCAACTATATGGAAAGGAGAGAGTTACGGGTGGGACAGAGAGACACAAGGAAACATAAGTTGATTCAGAGTTTTCAGATATAGGGAGAATGAAAAAATAGCATTCATCATATTCTGCAAGATTGAATGGGAAACACAGATCTCAAATGAGCCAGATTCCAGCAAGACTGCCTATATGCCTGAAGGTAAATTCAGGATTAAGTACTTACAATGAAAGTACCTGGGTGAGAATTCAGGCAGATTCCTATTTTATCCAACCACTTCCACCAGTAGTAAATATCCATCTCAATAGCAGCGCTGTTCTGTACTCTTTTTAGAAACATTTTAATTGTCCAGGGTAACCTGTGTCCATCGCTGAAAAAAAAATTTACATACTTGAAGCAACTAGGAATTTGTCGAGAAAGCCAGAAGAGGATAAGCATGTTAGGGCAAAATTAAATTAGGACTGTGAAAGTGTAAGCTTTATCTGGCTGCAGGCTAAACAACGTTGCAGCACATTTTCATGCTTAAAGATTTCTTTTAAGAGTGGCTTGTGATGGATCTTGTCTTGCAAAAAAAAAAAAAAATCTGAGCCAATCTACTGCTCTCTAAAAGCTGGCACCATGGTTAGCTTAACATATCTCCACTCTTTTCTAAAATGAGCAGCTGTAAAGTTATGGGACAGAGATGAAAGTAACCCTTCTGTACTAAGCACTCCAGCTACCAGTGAAACAGAAGGAAAAACAAATCACATGTTGCTAACAGCAGACTAAATTAATTGAACTCTAGTGACAAGTGGTGTATAACAAAAGGTTTATGAACTGAAGACAAGCCAAAAAACCTCTGCTGTTACAGATTGCTGCAGCCTGGCCATGTCAGCAATGCTTACAGACAGAAATGTAAGGGGCATCAACCTATTAGGAACACTGTGTTTAGAAATGATGGAGTGTGCAGCCATAACTTAGTTCTGCGCTCTGAGTGCAGCACTAGAATGGATGGGGTAGTTTGGGTTTTCAGGCTTACAGTATCCTCAGATCACTTCTTCCACACACATTACCATGTTTATCAATGGTTCCATCCTGAGCAATAGGTTTCAGGACTCCTGTCACTTTGGTTTTGAAAGAGCAGAAACACACCACCAGAGAATAGAATTGGCTGGGAAAATTGTGATGACACATTTCTTTCCCTGGAATTTGGCAACATAAAAATACTTGGTGGAAATGGTTCAATCTTGACTATGTTTGCACAGCTAGGTATTTTTTGCCTTCTGAAAATTTTGGAATACATTGGGAGACTTGAAATAAAGAGCTTTCTTAAGATCTTGATTATTACATGAAATTCTAAGTAAGAAAAGGCATGCTGGCTCTTGTTGCAACTAGCAACAGCCACGGCAAAGGAAGAATCCTTCCTCACTCCTTCATGCTATGCAGGAGATGCCAGCTAAACAGAGTCACTACCACATTTGGTAGGTATTACCAGAAGGTTAGTTTTCCATGTTTAAATTTAATTTCTCTTACTGGCCTGAATCATTCACAGAGATATATGTGAGAGCACCCTGGAGTCTTATGAATAAGAGAGAGAAAATTCTCCCAAAGCAGCTGAGAAATAAGGAAAATTAAATTAAGATGGTTGGGGGAAAGCAGCAAACTGCTCTATATTTCTTTTTCTTTCTCTGGAGATGGGGAGTGTGTGTGTGTGTGTAGATGTAAACCCTTTTAGGCTCCTTTACTTGCTAAAGGTAATGAAAAGCTTACTTTCCTCTCTGGCAGACCTACCAAAAGGTTACCAGCACAGTGTATAATTCATTTGCACTGTATGAGTCATCACCTGCTCTGTTAGTCAAAGAAAATTATTGTGACCAAGGGGAAAGGTGAAAACCAGTCCAATCCAGAATTATAGGCCTCTCTGTGCCATATTTTGTTATCAGATTTACAAGGAGCCATGTGCCAGGACAAACAAGGAGCTGACCCCTAGGACAGCTGACAGCTAGAGATGGTGTTTGTGGTCCTCACTTGCACACATACTTGTGGTTTTCATTTCTTTTCTCCAGAGTCCCAAGCCTTGTACATCAAAAGTTTCTCAGTACAACATAAAAATTTGCCTTCCTACTATGTTGTGCTGCTAAAACCAAAAGATTAAAAGTGGTTTTGGACAAATGTACCACATAATTTCATCGGTAGGACTCAAAGCGTTATTGAATAAAAAAATGCCACTGAAATCATGGTTATTTGTAAAGATGGAAAACAAAGTCTCCCAGCCCTGTTCAAAGCCAGTCCATGGCTAAGTCAGAAACAGAGACCTGAAGTCTCAATGACCAGAAATACTCCCAAAGCTTATAGCATCTCCATTTTATACTGAGTGCTTTAGTTTTTATTGCATCAAAACGTGGATAAGCAGCCAGATATGAATTTTAAGGAAAATGAAGGGCTCTGTGCTAGGGCATCTGTGTTGCAATCCTGAAAATTTGGATTTCTCCTCTAAATTTCCCATGTGGTTCCCAAACAATCCTCTGTTTTTTCACTTTACTTTATGTATAATGGGGGCAAAAATAGCTCTTTAGCTCTCAGACCTTCAAAGCCTGTGAAGTACTGAGATGCTTTGCGGACAGAAATGTTGCTTAGGAACAAAAATGAAAATCAAAGGTTGCTAATATTTCCCCCAAAGGGACTTGGAAACCAAACCAGTGCCTCAAGACCATGTTTTTCCTGAAGTGCACCAGCAAATTGAGTTCACAGGCAGAAAACAGTCAGGCTGTGATGTGCCAAGTTTCGGAAGCCAAGGTGGTCTTGCA
>NW_010265181.1:96402-109429 GCF_000690775.1 Eurypyga helias
GTCCAGAGCTGCTGGCTGCAGTAAGCTCTGCTACCGCCACACAGCCCGCCACTCCCAGCCTCTCTACCATGCTCATTCAGGTTCTCAGAGCTCTGGAGGCACCTCTGAACCTCCCAGCCCTCCCAGGTCTTCAGCAAGCTGAATATAGAATAGTTATTACCAGCAGCTGCTGCACTGAGTGGGACTGGGGTTTGAGTAATTAATTTTGATAACAGCATGTAGGTTAATTGATCAGTCATTAATTTTAGTGCTTGATAGTTTTTCCTAATTATCTCCATTACACAGAAGGTCCGCAAGGCATGTTTCTTGGTAAGTATGCCTACTTTTTATTGGTTTTTGCAAAAGTACAACATACGTGTAATTATTAAATGACATTCCATCTCTCAACATCCCCTTTGGTCCAGCATATTCCATTTCTGAACTCTTCTAGCCAACAGTTAGCTTCTCTTCCCATGAGAAATACTGGTTGTATATGCAGTAGCAGGAATTCAAGTGTTGACAGAAATTTCAAGTAACAAATACCTTTTTCCAGACTCGGCTGCTGTTCCTGTGCAAATTCAGTTATGGGCTTGTGGAAACCATCAGGGACAACCACAGATCCGAATATTCCTTTTCCTTTTTTAAGTCTGAAAAACAAAGTTATTTAAGAGACTATTTTTCTGGCACAAATGTTTCTCACAAAACCCTGTAATGACACCAGGGTCAGATGGCACACCAAGGTGGTGTTCTGCTGGTGGTGCTTTGCAAATGGGCAAGTCTTCCTATGCCAGTGCATATTTCTGCCCTAGATCCTATTGTTACTGGTACAAGGTGGAAGGCATGACCTATCCTTCATGTATTATCTGATACTGGTGGGCTATGAGGAGACAAAATGCTAGCAGGGACTATCCTGGTCTCTAGGTAATGTTAGGCTGAAGTGTAAAGGGGACAGAGGAGCTGTGTGCCTGGCTGAGAAGAGATGGTATAGCATCCAGGAAAGGAAGACACTGGTGATCAAGGCCTGTATATGTCCCACCCTGTACAGGCGCAGGGCACTGATCACATTCTGATTTACCTGTTGAAACAGTTGGTTCAGCTGAACAAGTTCAAGTTCCTGTAACACAAGTCTGCCAGATGTCCGAGCCATAAGAAAGGCAGAGAATGCAGACATTAGGTGCATATTCATCTTTAAATAGCAAAGCTGCATTTGAATTATTCCAAAGTTTGAGTTATTCCAAAGCCATAGGGGTACAACTACAGTGCAGCATGAACTCACTCCCTCTTATGTCTGTCACATGGGATATGTGATATGCACTGGCCACATGCTGTCCTCATGTCAAGAATCCCAGCTGTGCACAGTTTTCCTTGCCCTGATTTCCCTGGGGAAGAAGACAGCAGCCGTGAGGGAGCTGTGGTGCACTCCCCTGTCGTGCACTGCTTGGAGACTGTGGGGTACAGGGTGAGCTGCATAAAGCACCCACTCTGCAATCTAGATGTAGGGGCAAGCTTTCAATTTTTGAAGGCAGCAAATCTGTGCACAACAAGTTTCCTCTTACAGCCTGGAAAATATGACCACACTGACCCTGTTGAGCTGTGTAAAATTGCTTAGCAGAGAGGAAATGGAAAGAGTTCATGACTATTTTTAAATTTCGTTTTAAGAAAGGCAGCTTCACCTTGGACAAGAAATTCATAAAGTCCTAGCTACAGTAGTCTATATTGGAAGGATTAAGACATACATGAGTTGTAGGTAAATCACTCTGTACTCCTCTTGTACCTTGTAATGGGCTATCTAATGAGAAATACTAAGAGTGGAAGAGTAAAACTTCTTTGGCCTTCTATGCATTTTTTTAATTAAATGGCAGGACAAACTATCAACCCAGAAGTATATAACAAACGCGTTTTCCCTTTTCCTCTGTAAACTCTCCTCCAGATTCCAGCGCCTCACCCCTCATGTCCATGCTGGTGACGTTTGTATCCTCTTCTCACTCTCCGTTTACCACACACTATTTTGGTTCCCTACAATGCTCACACCAACCTGCTCTTCAAACCTATGTCCAAAAGTTCTTACAAAAATACTGTGATTACCTCCCATGAAACCTCTGCCTGAGATAGTCTCCAGGAACTAACAGCTGAAGAAGTCAGGTCACTCCCTAAAAGATTTCATAAGATCAATGTGTCCAGGCCCACTGCAATAGTCCTCCAGTGACCCTCAGGTCTACAAAGGGAGGTTTGGGTCGTTCTCCAAAACAAAATCCTAGGGAAGGCATGGTAGTGTATCATTCTGGAGAATCTAGAGGGAAAGACTACAAAAGCTAGTTGTATGCAGTACTCTTGACTTAAAAAGGATGGAGAACCAATTATCTTCCCTGGACAGGTATCGTTTGTTTACTGCAATACAAGTACAATAGCAAGATAGCACGTTAAATATGGAAAGAGAAACACAGATAAGCAATAGCATTGCAGCAACATCCCACCACCAATTGCCTATCTCACTGTTGTTTTAGAGTTTGTTACCAATTGTTTAATGCTGTGTTCTGCAAACCATCATTACCCTGTTTTTCTGTCCTTCACCCTTAATTACACATGGTTAATCTGAAGAAGATGATGGTAACTGATGGAAATGTGTCCCAGTATGTGTAGCTGTATTGTGGCTGGTAGAAGGGCCAGACCTGAAGTGATGATGATGAACACCCAGGCTTCTGGAGGAGCTCCAGGAATTAGTTTAGCCTGAGACTGGCTGCACAAATCTCTGTACTGGAACTGTCCAAAACATAGGGGTACCAAAGCTTCAGGAAAATATAGATGTTTTATGCATCTCTTCCAGTAAAATGGTGTTTGGATCTTAAGGGGAAACTAAATAAGCTTGCAAACTTAGTTTCCAGGGGTTACTAAGAACAGAAAATCCTGGAGTGCCACAGATATTCTTATTCAATTGTCATTGTTCTGAATACTCTACCTTAAGGGAGTTTCTAAAACTTCTCTGCATGATCTGTCTTCAGCAAGCCCTTTCAAGCACTACGTAAGCTTCTGCCTCTCTGTATTATTAAAGTATTTTGGGGTCTCACACCACACTACTTTTGTCACAAAACATGATCTTATTCTTGCAGAAATCCTAGTTACAGAGGAGGAATGCTGTATACTCTATGGCAATATGGAAAATCAGTTCTACATCTATTGAACCGTCGTGTCATTACTAGTTCCAACTCATTGAGTCACAAAAATTACCTTTTATTTGTTTGCTCGAAGCACAAAATAATTTGGTTTCAGAACTATCTCCCGATTTCCAATTAAAAGTGGCACTTGCTATCCCACAAGTCACTATTGTGGGTCATCATTCCTCTTTGGAAAAAACCTTTACCACGCAGCTTCTAAAATTAGCAAAGGTAACTGGATATTAATGGATCAGCAGATGGACAGACAAAATAAAACCAAATGGTATTCTGTTATATGAGGGGATAGGAGTGCTGAGACTGTAAACATTGTTAGATCCAATGTAGTTCTTCAATGCCGCGGACAAGTGAGTAAGTCAGGGGCAGTGGTCTCTACGCAGACCTTCCTGTAAAATGTTTTCCTCCACTTCAGCTATGCTTCATAGGTTTGCCTGTAGTTTGTTGCTGTCTTTTCTGTTTGATTTCAAAAATCTTCTCCAGCTTTTAGCACAGCTCTCCCACACATTGATGACCTTTTAAATTATTAAAATGCTAAATCTCCATTCAAGCTATTATGCAACTCCCTCTTCAAAGTAGCAGGCAAAGGATCAAAACTGGGAGAACAAGACCTGACTGTGCTACTTGGTTTTCACTTCCTTTGTTTGTCTGACAGGCTCTGTTTGAGGAGAACCGAGAAGTGTGCTTTGCTGCTGGTTCAGTGCTCAGAAATTCTCAGTGTCATGTCATTATTCATCGTTGCTGTTTTGATCATTTAAGCAATCTTTTCATGTTGTTTTCCTCCTGGATATATTATCTGACATGCAACAACCAGAGTTTTCATAAAGCTCTTTGGTGCCTGTGGGTGCACACGTAGCTGATGCCTGTTTAAATGGCAGTTTAACAGCCTTCAGAGGCATGCCGCATCACCTGAAAAAACAATAGCTGCACTAGAAAGCTCAAGACACTCTTAAAACCATCTACTCAAAACAGTGACATAACTTGGGAAGAGAGGTAGAATCTAGGCAAATTACAATGTCAGATTAAATAACCCTGGACTTACTTCTGACAATGCATCATTGATTTGGTTATATATCAAATCAACAGGAACATAGAAACTGATAAATTTAAAATGAAGAAATTTTGACTTGGAGAAAAAGGTTGGAATATTTAAAAACCAAGAGGTACAGCAATCTATTCATCCTAGCTAAAGAAATTAAAATGAAAGGAAGCCTAAGCTAAGTTCCACAAAAAAGTGAACAGATTTTAAAAAATGCTAATACAGCTGCTCCATTACACTTTATGGGAAGTGTCAGTGCTGTGATACCACAGTTCTTCTACAGTGAGAAGTAGTATATGAGCTCTACAAGTGCACAGGATTGGTCAAAAAAACCCCAGGATTGTCTAAAAGATTTTAAAAACATAAGAAAAATGTGTGTTGGTGTCACTGGTACCCCCTGCTCCTGATAGTTACTTTTATAAATTTTGATGCTCTATATGTTTTTATGCCTTTGTAAATCACAAAATCAAGACAAGGAAATTTGGATTACTTCCAGAATGAAATTATTCTCAGAAACAGGAATTACTGTTGCACATCTCTAGGGTCCTAGGTAGTATTCCCAGATAATACAACACAGATAGAACTTTTGCTTCTTATATTTTTGATAACTGTGCTTAAATAAGTTATTATCCATATTTCTACATTCATTTTTGCATTTTAAATTCTACTTTCACCTTGAATCCCTCAGTTGTGAGAATGCCAAGCCTTTATTGTTGTGTATGTATGTACCTTATCTTACTCCAATACAGCACTTTGCGTCAGCAGAGGCAAACATCATTATCTTCATTTTGCAAGAGGAAAAACACATGCAGAGCAATGAAGTTACTTAACCAAGTCTATTCACAAAACCGGTGGCAGCATCGCAATGGAAGTCAGGAGTGTTAGATAACACTGGTCAATATAAAATTTCTATACTGAAACATTTTTCACACTTCATCATAATTAAATTGTTATTTTAATAGTTAACATTATAGAAAGTCAGTGTGAGAATACATGCTACATACAAAGAAAAACAATTTCTTTACACCAATATATAAACACAATATTTTGATATTGAAATAGTAACAACCTAAGCAAACAAAAGAAACAAACCAAACTTGGACTACTCACCATTTCCTCAATATTTTTACTGTATGTAGCAAGAAAGTGGAGACTAAATAAAACATAAACATTTTGATAAACATGATGCAGGCCCAGCAGTATTTTTTAGTGTGAGAAGACTGATCTTCAGGGCACATAAGTGTAACAGCAGAAGTCATTGCATTACAGTGAAATGCTAGAAAACTAGTTAAAGAACCTCAGTGGACGAGATCATAGCATTCTGTCCTGTCTGGTAACTCTCATGCTGCCTAGCAGATTGCCCAGCAAAATGAGTTGTGGAATATCAGCCAAGCTTTTGTATAGGATGTGCACCCTGAAATGGCTATAAACACCAAAACATTGGTGTAGCCTTTGTTCTGTCTTTGCTGGAAGTAGTGGCAAGGTTATAATTCAAATTATTACACATCTGTTTCTAAATGCCAAGACTGGTTTCTGAAGGCCAGCAAGATACTCTGGCTGTCACCAGGTTAAAAAATAAAATGCGATTGCATTTGTGAGATATGATCACCTTGTGTAATATATGAACCATTGTAACTTTTAGACTGAAGGCAACAAAACAAGAATAATTTCCTTCTGGGTTATGTTCCCTCAGACTTCTTCTAGCAAATCTAATTCATACTTAGCTGCAGTTTCTGGTTCTCTTGGATCTCTGGGGGACAATGCCACCTGCTTTACTTCAGTGTTTCCAGTAGAAAAAACAGCCAAAATTAAATTTTATCAAATTTAAGTGAAAGGACTCATCTTTGCATTCCTTCCTGCACCACAATGCAGGGAATAAGCACTATTCTCTAAGCAAAAAAAAAAAAAACCACCCAACCAAACTCCAAAATATTTTCATCAAAATTAGCCTGAATAGGCTGGATGTATGCACCATGAATTCTGAATTTTGTTTGATAGTTCAGTGTAAGAACATGATATAAAATTCTTTAAACCGAAAAAGAACTGCTATCCCAAATTATACACAAGTATGACTAATGACATCTTATCATAACTCTGAAGTGTCAGTGATTTGACTGCTTCTAGAAACATAATACTGAACAAAATATAGCACTGAGTGATCCCATGCATTTTAGTTCCAATCTGTAGTTTTGTCTTACATTTCTGATATTTTTTAAAGACTTAATTGTCTGTATTTTTTGTGACTCGAGATTGTTAGATTCATAGAGATTTCCTCATCATAGACCTATTTGAAATTAGTTACCATGTATCCTGAATCTCTGTCAGTACAACAAGTAATTTTGTCCAGTCCAGTCCTAAGAGCACAGCTTTTCATCAGTTTGCTCTCCAGAAGGTATTGCATTGCCCACAGTTCTTTACTAGTTATTCTAAGACAGGTTAAGCCCGTTAGACCTTACCTGCAGGTCCCTAAAAATTACTTCCTGCCTATCTTGAGGTACTCCTAGTCCTCCTCCAGACTGTTTTCTCAATATCCCCTCAAACACTCAATTATTATTTATTTTAGCAACTGGTTTTATCCCTAACTTTGTTTCCCGCTTAGGAATTTTGTAAAATTCAGCAGCCTGCTTTTGGTTATAATTTCTTCATGTACCATATTCTGGCAGACAAGGAATAAGAGTCAGGTCTCACGAAGGTCTGGATGGCCTGTGCCAGGCATCAAATATTTCAAGGTTTCTTTGCTTGTGATTCTTCGCAGACCATAAAAGCTAAAAATATTCCAAAGGACTGTTGGACTGGAATAGTCTTTAAAACATTTAAGAACAGGCTTGAACTGTGTTCATACAGTCCTGAAACCAGTTTGTCGAAGGTATTAGCATGAAGACCCTTGTACTGACTTAAGTGGGCTTCCAATTTGACCCTAAATCTCCATCAGTCAACATTTTTTGCAATAAGTCACTGCCTTATTTCCTCACAAAAAGATTTTTAAAAGCCCTGTATCTGCTTGCTGAGTTCTTCTCCAGTATAAATGTTTAAATTCAGGATATAATTTTGCATCTTGGAGGCAGTCTTTTCTTCTGAAGCTCTCAGCCCCATAACACTTACAGGCCTTATGATACAGAAAGGAAGAGCAATGTAATTGGTAGTGTTGGTGTCATTGCCTGACACCAGATAGAGCAGGAAATATTGTAGGTACCAACTGATTCCTTTTTAACACAGGGCTTGTTAGTTTTTTTTTTTTTTTCTGGAAGAAAGGTAATTTGCACTGGTTGTGTTGTCAGGCGTCAGTGGGTTGCTATGGTGTGCAGTCAAGCTTCTAAGCAGTGTTTTGTTTTCTTTTCTATTCTTGCCTGGATTCCCCCTTTAACCTTATCAAAACAGTTAAATTTCTTCAACCTATCAAGCTGAGCCATGTCAGCATCTTAAGATCATTGCAGCTGACACGGCTGAGCAAAGCTGAATTGATCTTACAACCCTCAGGACATCCTGCACAGCATGCGTGCTCTGTACTACCACCACATGCCTGATTTGAAGTCCAGACCTTTCTAACTTATTGTTGGCAAGGTAAAATGCTTAGTACCACTGATGTTATTTAAGATCTTTCTGTTGCTACAAATGCTGTCCCAGTAACCTTAGACTGTATGCTGGAGATGGAAAAGGACGACACTGACCACATGCTTGTTTGCACTAAAAGCAAAACAACAAAACCCTCCAACCTGAAATAACACCGCCAAAAAAACTCACAATTCAGGCTGAGCCAT
Source organism: Eurypyga helias (assembly GCF_000690775.1). Taxonomy (NCBI): domain Eukaryota; kingdom Metazoa; phylum Chordata; class Aves; order Eurypygiformes; family Eurypygidae; genus Eurypyga; species Eurypyga helias. The sequence continues at coordinate 104,346 of NW_010265181.1, forward strand.
ACCTGTCTATCCAAGAAAGCACCAATAAAACAAGATTAGTTAGATTAGAGAACAAAGAGTGGCTGACAAGGCTTTCAGCTACTCTCCATGAAGAACTTGACAAGTGAATGGCTGTTTTCCAAGCTGTTATGCACCCGCGTTACTGCACATTTTCTTGTATCCTATATGTTTTCCATTAGCAGGCACACACAGGGACAGTAACCCATGAATCACAAGAATCCTGTCCTTAACACTGTGAGCACAAAGGCAGCTGGATTTTGAAAAATAGCAAATTTCAGAACCAGGTCACCAATATCATCAAGAGAACTCAGCCCCTGGACAAGAGTCTTGTAAGTCTTCAAGGCCAGGCTGGATGTGGCTTTGAGCAACCTGGTCTAGTGGAAGGTGTCCCTGCCCATGGCAGGGGGGTTGGAACTAGATGGTCTTTAAGGTCCTTTCCAACCCAAACCATTTTGTGATTCTGTGATTCTACGATCTCAATGACCTGTTGTGCTTACTTCATTCCTCAACAACATTCCTATCTCTTAACATTTAAGTAGAGGAACAGAGGAAAATTCTCTTAGAACAAAGAATCACTTTGTTTTCCAAAGGAACTTTATTTATGTATTTACATGCCTACCTGTGTGCATATTAGTTAATAGCTATTTAAAGAGTGGTCACCAGGGAGGTAACCATTGATGAGCTAATTTCGATGTAACTAATAGATTAGTGAAAAATGCATAATTGTGGCCTATGAAGCAAGGGTCATTGAGAACAGGGAAAAAAAAGTTAGATTTGAAAAATAAAGGATCAAATCTTCATCACAGTGTTAAATCTTCTTGAGGAATGATGGGCTAGCAGAAGCCTGGCACTATCCACCGTGTGGGATGACTACTGGAACAAAATGGAGTAACACTGTACTTCAGCCTTAGGGTACTTAAGCAATCATTAAAGAAATAGAAATCAGCAACTTTATAGAAAACTTCATATACATTAAAATCCTAGCTGTATAACCACATGCAAAATCTGCTCCTGCAGTTGTGATTTGCAATGTCTTTGGCGGGGCTTTATGCCCTGTTAAAACACAACACTACAGAAACTGTGTTTCTCAGCTGACATGTGTGTGAATTCCCCACACAGCAGTTAATTACCCAGAGAAACAGTCCATTAAGGATATTAAGTTATATGGGAAATAGGTATAGGACCCTGGATTGTGTTTTTGTGCTAGAACAAACTCATATGGCTTGAGAAACAAAGACTTGGGGACCTGGCAAGCAAAAATCTGCTTGTTGTCTGATTCAGTAAAAATAAGTGATAGGAAATCTCAGAGAACAAACTCAAAAACGGAGTTAGAAGCAGAGAAAATATCCTCTGACACAAACCATAAAAAACCACAAATGATTAACAGATCAAGAATTAAGGTAGATTTGAGAATTGCTTCTAAACTGGAAATTCTCAGCCTGTGGTAATGAGTGTTGTAATATTGAAGGACAACTGTGAGCAATAGCTACTATAATGTCATCATGTTATTATCAATAAAATAAGCTGGTTATATGGAGCAATTTGTTCATCTCTGAAATTATGACTTACTGGAGCATTCTGATTTCAGAACTTGATTCAGAAGCATTTCAGACCTCATTTCCCTTAAGAGCAAGGAGGATTTTCATTTATACATTATTTTCTTTTACCTAAAAATCAGTGTTTAATCATCTTTCATTGTGCTTTTATTCAGAGTCAAGGAACACACTTTACCTCTTTCAGGGAGCATTCACAAAAAAGGGTTCAAGTACAGCTCTATTCACTTGTATAAATGCAAATAGTTTGGAAAGTAATTTTATTTGTCTCTACATTGTGATTCATAGATTGTGATTATTCCAGAATCCACTTGTTGGAAATTTTATATTAAATAAAAAACACATTGAGATGACAAGCTTTCTTCTTGTCCCTCCCTTGCTTATGCAACCAGAGTAGGAAGCCAGTCAAAACTGGTGATAGTTTGCATTTTTAACTCTGACTGCAAAGACAGTGATTTCCTCAGTAGTCAGTTGTTGAGGGTTTAGGTCAGAGGCAACAGTAATACATGCCCTGTCGTTCCTTTGTTTGTTCAGCCATAATGCTGAGCTATAAAACAGCCCGCAATCTAAAATCACTGACAATGTACTCTTCACCAGGCTTTCCTCTGTGACGTAGAAGTGAATCAAAATAACTGGAATGGACACCAAAAAAAACCCAAACCCACAAAAAAAAACAAACCAAAACAAAACAAATCCAAAACAACAAAACATTAAAATCACAGTGTCATAAAATGAAAAGTTTGAGTCCATAATTTACATAAAACTTGTAGAAAATGAATCATGTGATAGATTCTTGAAGGTGAACAACTCAGAAAACAAAAATGCAAGTTTTAAAATCCAAAATTACACGGGTAAACATTTGTGTAAAAGGTAAAGGGTCCTTTGGGGCAGCCAAATGGTATGTGACTTGCACAGGGGCAGCATTAACAGCCAAAGGAATCTGGGGGAGCAGCATCTCTTAGGAAGATCTACTCCTGGGTGTTTCCTGGGATTACAGTAAATCAACATGATTTGGCAGGAACTTTTGGGCTAAAGGGAGGAGAAGGAGTAACCAGACCTATTGATAGTCCCTGAGATTTTCTCCAATTAAACCGAAAGTTTTGATCTGGCACAGAGCTACTGTTTGCTTGCAGTAGTGGTACTTCCTACCTGGTGACTTGACAGGGAGGAGGTGGGTGCTTGCAAGAGCTGATATTGGCACAACGGCTAAGAAAACCCACACCAGTTCACCTTTACACACTTAGACTCCTAAATCGATGTCCTAACTTAGTACATCTCAACCTTCTTGTTCCCACACAGCCTCTGTAGCACTCAGCTACTGAGGGATGGTGAAAAGCAACCTCTCAGCACTACTCCATTCATTACATAATTAATCTCTCATAGAGAAAAAGCAAATGAGTCAGTGTGACCTAATCAAATTATGCTCTTCTACTGCAGCGTCAGCTCAGTTTTCTCCATATCACCTTCTCAACCAGAGTTACATGGAAGGATTTGTAAAACACTGTTATGTTACACATGAAGTTTTTACCACGGTCCCACATAAAAAATAACTGCAAACAAGATTATGTACCTTGAGGTCTAGAAATTAAAACTATGTCTGTCACTTTTGTCTTTAAAGGGGTTAATAATAGGTGCTACTTGTGGAATATTTGGGATATTTCATAAGGTTTTACTGTTTTTGTTCCTGCATGTATTTAAAAAGCTTTATTATGATATTTTCTAGTTTGCTGCAATGGGTGAAGTAGGACAGTATATAGTAGCCTTGTGTCCTGAAGTGAAATTGTGATTCAGTTATTAGCTCTGCTACTCAGAAGCATACATGAACTAATGCAGCATCTATCCACTTTGCCTTATCTATTGTGACAAGCCTCCAGGGGGCTGATCCACATGAAATTCATTTCACATCTCATTCATTGAGTGCCTGGGATTTGAAATACCTTTCTGCTCTTCTAGGTTTCAATAAGCTAGACTGCACTGCTAGATTCATTGCCAACAAAAAGTAAGAAAGTAAACTTCTCCGTAGGGATGGTGCTTTCAAATTTCCTGCGATGCCACTGTAGATGTACTGACATTAATTTCAGGAGTTGTGCACATGTGTACCTAGGACAAGGATGACTTAGAGAATAATGATACATTTCAGAGCAACGGAAATATATTTTCTTATCTTCAGAATAATGATGAATCTTATACCATATAAAGTAAGAAATAGAAAAGGTTATATTCAATCTGAGATGTAGGAAAAGGAAATCTGATTTTTACCCCTTCCATTGACTAAAAATGCCCATGCTCCCATTTGGGAAAGTTTAGCCATTTAGTATTTGCCACTTTACACTTCTGTAAAGGTTTTTTACATTTCTGTACAGGTTTTACTGATGAAAGCAGTGCAAACAAGGACCCCACTATCTGTCCGGAACATTGTTTTTCATATTTGATAAGCAAAAACCCTGCAGAGGAACAATATTCCTAGAAATATTAGGGATTGCCTTTAGTAAGAAAAAGCAGTGTTAACAACAACAACAAAAAAACTTCCCTCCTCTTCCCTCTCCTCCACAAACAACTGACCAAAACCATCACTGCTGGAACACACAAATCAACGTTTTCAACAGCCTAGAGAGCCAAAGGAAATGGGATTACCTGGTGTTTCCCTCTGTGTGTGAATAAATGAATGACTGTCAGAAGCCAAAATGTGAGCTACTGTTATTTTTTATGCAGTATTACTAAATCAGGGTGTCAGCTGATTATTAACTAACAAATTACTAACTAACAGGACTTAGTTCTAGGGACCTCACCTACAAAAGAATACAAAACCAAAAGAAGACTGAGGTGAAAGTTAGTTGCCTTCACTCAAGAGGCTGATACACTTTTCAGATGGTTTGTGTGTTCTGTCCACCAGAAATTGCTCTTGCGAGTGGGGACAGAGCGTAGATCACCCCATGCTGGGGTTCACATTACAGGTTAAAGAATCAGATTTACTCTTGGCATTTCTGGCTCAATTAATCTTTTAAAATATATTAACGTATTTGGTCCAGTTATCTCTTCAGTAACAAATGCAAAAATGCAAAAGGGATTACTGCCAGTCTGTACCCTGCAATGCCAAGTGCATTAGTAAAGCCTCCTAAGTGTGTAGAGTTTTCAGCCAAGGGACCATCACAAACTAGCTGAGTTACATGGAGTAATAAAGGGGTTTGAATAATGCTCTCACTATGGAGAGAAGAGTAAGCTTGGTTCTCTATTACTAGGTTTTCCTTTCACATCCTCAGCCTTTATTTGGCCATAGGATGAGAGGAGGAAGTGTCATGGTCTCACTGGATACTGGCTGCACCCCATGAGACAGGAGCCACATGAGCAAAACAGAGCGCTGCCAACCCCTGATCTGCTTCACACAGGAATTCTTCCAAGCCTGTTCAAGCAGAGCAGCAATATCACCCCACTGCCAGTGCAAGTGCAACTTGCGTTCCCCAAACATCATGTTCCTCAAATTTCTGTCCAGGTGCCCATGATCATAGAATCATAGAACCACAAAATGGTTTG
>NW_010265182.1:0-27277 GCF_000690775.1 Eurypyga helias
GGCCCCGGCATCGGGCCCGGCTCCGGCGGAGCAACAGCGGCCTCCAGTGCCGGAATCTCCTCCCTTTCTCCATCCAGGGATCCGCAGTTTGCGTCCCGCTGCGCCGGGCACCGCATCTCCCCTCCCGCCAGCCCGCAGCCGTGGGTGCCGGCAGCAGGGCTCACCGAGGCTGATAGAGGAAAAAAAGGGAAAAATGGAGCCTCCTGGGTTTCCCAAGGCATTGGGTAGGTGTGACCTGCAGGACAAGTCTGAGGCAGGTAGCTCTTGGTGCGCAGGGACCGTCTGATGGGGCACTGGCATATGGAGGGGCTGGACAGAGGCTTTAATGCCCTGTATTTAACAGATGCAAGTCATGAGAATGTTAAAATCTCCTATTGCTTGGATGCTGGAAATTTAGGAAAGGAAAACAACATTCTTGCTGAAAAAAAGAGCTTCCTTGTTATGCCGGAGCCTGGCTCTCTCCCTAGGCATATCCTAGCCTTGTCCCTGGGGCTGTGTCGATAATTTCCTCAAAGCTATTTATGGATGTTACCGAAACAAACCATAATCTTCAGGAAGGTATTTTAAATATCAGGGAAAGGGTTCTGCTGTGCGTGTAAGAAATCCTAGTACAAGACATGGCAATGCTTCCATTTTATTAGGAGTTTGTATAGGTCAGGGACAGCTTTGTGCTATCTTCTCTGGAATGATTGCACCTTTCAGTTTTGAGCGGAGTTGAAGCGTGGAGAGGGATTTTGGCACATTCCTCTGTTCTTTATGCGCACATTAGTGTTTCTTTGCCTGGAAGAGACGTTAAAAATGCTAGAGGATGCCTTCAGGTCCCTGATAGACAGAAGAGCCTGGCTCAGAGGACAGAGAAAGAAAGAAAGGGAAATACTGATTAAATAATCATTTAGGTATTATTCACAGTAAGTAAGGCCACATATTCTTGACAGAGAGTTCAGGGTTACCATGGACATGTGTTAATTAATTCCAATAAGCTGAAGAGCTGGCACTTCCTGACACCTCCTGGCAGAATAATTCACCTCTGTGCTGTAGGACAGCACTAAGACACCTCTAATGCCTGTCTGGCTGCAGACGATAAAGGTTATGACTTCGTTTTGTAGGTTTTTACAGACAAATGTCTGACATTGTGTCTTGCCTGGGCTTGGGCCTGTTCCCAGCCTCCCCTTCTGATTGCTTCTGCAGCAAAAGTAAGGAAAATACTAAAAAGACATCTGCAAAAAATAATCATTATTTTTTGGCTAGTAGTGGACCTAATTACTCTGAATTGTTCCATTTTCGCATGGAATCATGATGTTTTCCTCTTTGGAAAGACAAACACATTTCTCAGGTGCATAAAGAAATGCTGGTAAAATGATTTTCAAGCTGATTTGCACTGTGCAAAAAGCATTTTGCACGCTGGTCACAGTGAAGTGACCAAAGGCGACAAGTGAGACACCACTGCTGCAGGGACTCGCCAGATGCTCTCGCAGTTGCTATTCCCAGACTCCTTGCAGGCCTCCAGCTCTTGTCAGACCGGTTGCGCACGCAAAACTGCAAATGGCACTTCATCCTGCCTCTCGGCTACCTGTCTTTTCCCCACGGACCAAAGCTTTATGGATGAGGACACTTTGTTTATCTATCCCTGAGACATTTGGCACCAGGCACCTTCAAAGTCCTGGTTCCTGACTCAGATTGCCCTGACCAGGAGACCAATTGGCTGTTGTTCCTAACCCCAAAACTTCTTCTCTTGGAATGTTACGAGGGAGCTGCAAGGCAGAGGGCTTTGAGCCCCAGGAGCGGCGCATTTCCAGTTGCAGCTGCTGAGAGCTTGCACAAACGGGAGTCTGAAGAAGTCCAGACCTGTCAACACAAGGCAGGTGCCAGCTTCTCATCCATCTATTCCCTCCCCTGACTCCTGGAAGGCTCTGGATATAACTTTCCTTCTTGTTACCACTGAGGTCTCCCATCCCCGATGAAGTCATGCTCTGTACCGGGGGATGTAGCATCCTTGATGCCACTTTGCTCCCTGCATAGCTGGCTTTGAAGCCTTCCTCACTCTCTTTACCCCGCTCTTGGTTCATGGCCAAAGCCCTAACGATGTTGTGTCTGACGAACCTCCCACCCCCATCTGCTGCACAATACAGCCGACAGCTGGTGCTGGGCTGCTGGCTTCCAGCATGGTCATTACCGCCCTGCCATGCCGCGCCAGGTCATTAACTGTGGCGCCTTCATTCGGGAGATCCCACTCAGCACGTCTCTGCCTGACTGCCTCGTCTTCAGCCTTAAAATGTGAAACCAGCATCTGAGCAGGCCAGGAGCAGAATACAAGGCAGCATCCTTGGTTATGGAAGGAAAGGGAGACAACCAGACCAATGATTCTTATCCAGGCTCTTTTTCCTGGTGATCTGGACTCTGTTCCTTGTTACTGCAGAGTTAGCTGGGCAGCAATGCTCCTAAAAGCAGAATTTGGCTCCATAAGCCCATTCACCTAGGGATAGAAAAGCTGAAATTTAAGCTTCCGTTGGAGATGTCTCTGCAGACGGCAGATGGGCGTGTGAGCCTGATCACCAAAAATCTCTGCCTCGACTAGGTGAAGTCAAGGGTGAAACTCCCTTAGCTCCACAGACTGGGACATCTGGCTACAGATAAGACTCAATCTTCCCAACAGAGATTTCTGAACCACCTAATAGCATTAAGTTGCAAGTAATTCCTTCACTTTGACAGAGTGTGCTTCCAATGTATAAATATACTCAAAATTACCCAGGGCCCGAGCCAGATGAAATGAATCTTTGAGTCTTGCCAGAGACGTTGCTAGCATTTGGACCTGGCCTTCTGCTAAGACAGTGCAATCTGGCACCAGCACAGATTAAATATAAGGCTCATTCTTAAAAATACCCAGAGCAAATTGTATCCTTTCATATGCAGAGAAGACAGAAAGCAGAGCTCAGCTATAAATTGCTGGGGTGAAACCCCATAGTTTTTCCTCAGCCACCACACATCTGAGGTCACCTGGAAAAATATTTTTCTGCTTGCATGCTAGATCTGGGCAGATATTGGGGACTTTGCCACTTGTTTGAGTTCCTGGACACCCGCCAGCCCAGTTGGAGCAATCGCTGCTGCTTGGCAGCTGGAGGTGTGGGGAGATTTTGGCTGTGTGGTCCCTGCTTTCGGGCAGCTGGTGTGCTGTGAGCCTCGGACCTGTTTTGCAGATGGAGTCCACATGCTCAGAGCAGCGGGTGCAGCATCTGCACAGGAGGCCAGATTCGTGCCAGATGTGCCAGGCTCACTGCCCATGCTCCACCCAGCTGCATGCAAACAGCTTGCTTTCTAGGAACTCCCAGACATATGTAGTAGTCCTTGTCCATGTGATATTTAGACTCCTAGGAGGTCCAGGTACTCACAGGTTCTGAAAGCACAGCAGGCACTCATTGCCGTACAGGAGGTTGTCCGTGCCGCAGACCGGATCAAAGATCTTTGTACAACCGTGTTTTAGATCATAATTGCCACAAGCTGCCTGGAAACACAAAAAGGGTAATGCTAAAATTATGAAACTTGCTTTCAATTTACCAAAAGAGGTTTGCATTCACAGGGAGGTGCACATGTTGTGTATCTTGATAATCCATCCCAGCTTGCTCAGAGCTCTACTGTGAACTCCCAGAAACACTGGGACTGTCACCATGCAGGCCCTTGGCCAGCTGAACTCCATCTGGCACTGCTGCACACCCACAGGTGTAACAACACTGAGTAAGTCCATGGACAGTGCCTGATCATGTTCTTCCTAGTTTTTCTTTTTATGCCACAACAATACCTGCTCTTGCACTTGTAAGCCAGAGAGTAAGGGAAGCTCTGATCTTCCTGGCAGGTAACTGCAATATTAAGCTCTTTATTAATGTTTTTCCTCCACTGAGTGTGGGGAAATGCAGTGGGAAACCAGTACCATCACTGGGATTATGCTGTGGCACAGCAGATGAAAGGAGGTTCCCAGGAACTGGCATATTTGAGCTGCCAACTCAGCAGCTCACTGTACTTTACTGTATTGGGCAACACTGGGTCCCCAGTGTATGGGTTAGTGCTGTCTCACTCAAGCTGGGCATCCCCTTGTGCTACACAAAAATAGGAGCCTTCACCTCTGTTCCTCTGCCAGCAGCTCCATCCATCTCAGCAGTTCCTAGAGAAAGGGTGGAGAGAGAGAAGATACCTTAGCATCCGTCACCTGGGCTGGTTTCAAGGGGGACCTAGTAAAGGTGCTTGAGGCTGAGGATTCACTCAAACACATTTGTCCCAGCAAACAATTTCTTCCCGTGAGTCTCCCCCATTTTGCACCCATGTCCCCCCCTGCTGCATCTGCCTCTTTCCCCTGACAGAAATGCTGTGATGGCGCAAGGCCCTGCCAAGGCCAGATGCACTTCTAATGACTTTCCCTGCCAGCTGCCAGGGAGCCAAAGTGGCTTTTGTTATCTCTTATCACGCGTTCATGGGCAACTGAGAAACTCCTGCCGATGCTGGGCCAGTGCTGGAGTGAATCTGGGGTGATTTTTCTGGTGTCAGTGGGTTTGTACCACAAGGAAGCAGAGCCAAAGACAAGTTGCTGAAGGTCTCTACTAGAAGGAGAATGGTTAGACCCCGCGGTCTCACACTAAAGCTGGTGGGAGCAAGCTGTGACTTTGGTGGGCTTCTCCATGGAGAAGCTGGCCCTGAGCTGACAGCTGGGATCACAGGGCTGGAACATGCGGTGGATGAATTTTGAAAAACAAACTGAATTTGTTCGGCAAAAGGCAGCACTGAGAAAGAAGATCTTGGGCTGCTTACAGATCCAGAAGTCATCTACATGGAGGATTTAGACTATATCTATATGCTGAGGACCTGATAGCCACGCTGTTCAACGTTTCAGGGACATTGGACTAGCGCCAGTCCAGACCCAGGGGCTGTAGCTCACTACATGCTCAGTTCATCTACACTGAGTCCAGATTTTGTGCTCAGACAGCTCTGCAGTGGGAACTGCTGCACAGTAAATAGGATGATGAAGTACTTGTTTCAGAAGTACCCTCCTGTTCTGAATGAACCCACTAACGAAAAATCCCTGGTGAGCAGGACCTGATAGAGCAGCAACAGCTCATGTTCTCATCCCTCTGCACCATATGGGATTTTGAAAACACAGTTGGCTTAAACATTGACTTCAGTAGCGAGAGCTGCATTTTCCCTTGCGTAGATGCGTTTCCTGTCTTCTTGGGTTTGCTTTTTTAAAACCAGAATAGCACCTATTCACTCTGAAAGAACCCCACTGTTCTAGAAATCACCAGCTCCAGGCCCAATCCTAGCCCTGAAGGAAGAGTGTCAGTCCAGCAGGTCTGCTTGTTTTTGGGAGCAGGTGCCAGGAACCCTTTTAAAGCCTTTGCTTTAGGCTTGCTCACAGACCACTGGTTTAATGCACGTTGGCTGTTGCAGTATTCTCCCGTATTCCCTGCCCAAGGCCACAGCAAGGTCCCAGCACCAGCTGGGCTGTTCCCAGGCTCACCTTCCCAGCAATAGACCTGGGAGCTTTAGCAAGGAGAAGAAATGACTTCTAAGCAAAGTGTTGCACTCACCTTGGTAGCAGCAGAGTGCCAGGGAGAGGAGCAGGAAAACACCAGTTGCCTTCATGGTCAAGGTGATGCTTTACCGCAGACAACAGTGAGGAAATGGGACACTTCTCAGGCTTTCAGAAATCCCACCTCTGGCAGTCTATACTGGGACCTTTATACCTTTCCCCATTTCTGGCACCACCCTGCATGGCCAGCTCCACCCCACAGTCTTGTGATGACAACATTCAAAGTACAGGGACAACACCAGGTGGCAAATGGCTCATTGGTGTGCTCAAGGATGAAAGCCTCTCCAAAACCAATGGATGTAATGATCCTTATCGCTGGCAAGGACTGGAGCCGCATTTCAGCTGTGGGAGACAGCTTTGGGTCTGTGCTGCAAGCTGGGAAAAAGGACTTTGTACAAGACGCAGGTAGGACAGACAGGGAGAGCAGCAAGAGCTGCTGCCAGAGAGCGGAGAGCTTGGATGTGCCTCGGACTCGCTTCTGGCTGTACATTCAGTGCTGTTATTTTGACTGCACATCTCTCTGACTGCAGGCAGGCAGCTGAAGCGAGCTCGTTGGGTCAGATGCTGCTCCCTTCCCCTCTCCCCACCTGCAATCGGGAGTAAACCCTGAGGATTTCCTACGTTTACTCCACCAATGGTGCATTGCGGAGAGTGGATCAGTCCCTTGGGTATTAGAAGGATTAATTAATGTTTCTAAAGCACTTTGATATCTCAGCCATAAATCACTGGAGAAGTGCAAAGCAAATTATTACTAATGGGGGCTTATGACTCAAAGACAGATTTTTAATTAGCTGAACAGGAAAAAATCAATGCCAAGAGCAATTCAAGGAGCTGTTTATGAGACAGAAATCTCAGCTCAATTGGCAGGTGCTCCACTGTCCGAGGGAGACCCCAACCTGAATGTGGCTCTGGAGGATGCTTTCCCCTGCCATAAACATCTCTTGTGAGTTTGCTTTGGCGGGGATGGAGAGTTTTCCCACTCTCGTCTGGATTTCCTTCTGCTCTCCCCAGGGCAATCTGCTCTCAATGGCATCTGTTATTTTATTAACTCAGAGAGTAAAGCTGGTTTGGGTACGACCCACTCAGCAGCTGTGAATAGCTGGGATGGGGGTTAGTGGACCTTTGTGAGCAAGCAACTGTCTTTTAGCGTGCCTGGGACAAAGATTCCTGTGGTGTTATCACCCTCTGAGGAGCAAGGGAGGGAGGTTTGGTCATTTTTTATAGCTGAAAGACGTTCATCTCGGTCCAACGCTGGTCCTCCAACACATCTTCCGGGTTCACGGTGTGAGCAAACCCAATAGGTGCCAGCAGCTGCTTTGGTCTTGCTTCCCAAAGCTGGAAGGGGACTTAGCGGGACTTAGCACTGATGGTTATACACCAGGGCAGCTGGGGAAGAGATTTTCCTCCTCAGTCTGTAACACATGTAAATAGGGCAGTGCTGAAGAGTTTCTCTGATTATCCTTGTTTGGGATGTGCCCACTCCTGGTAAAACCCATTTGCACATTTTTTTGGTTTAGAGATCCTTGCTGTAGCCAGGAAATGTCATAGTTTTGGTTGTCCAGAAAGAGAAACATCTTTCCTCAGATTCCTTGGAAACATCCAGGCACATTTCCAAACTTGAGTTCGATGGGTAAATCCTCAGTATTTACAAGAGCTGCTCTGCAGATGGGAAGTGTGTAGGCTCCTGGGACATTTCAAGTGTGTGTAACCGCCACGGTTTTCTCCTTTCCTTCCTCCACATGTCAGAGCACAAGTCAAAGCAGAGACAGGCTGCTGACATCCCCCCACCTCCTGGGCACTTCTCTCTTCATCCTCTTCTTGCTTAGGCTCCTGATCTAGTTGCACTGACTTAATTTCATGTTTGTAACCCCTCCCAGAACTGTATGAGATTAAGTACTTTACTACTCAAGCAGGTTGAAGAAACTTCAGATTATGCAATACGACGGACTGAACTTAATTATTCCACGGTGAATTGAGCCAAAGCAACTGATGTCTCTGCCAAAAGAAGAATCCAACAGAGGCTGCTAACACTGCTGCAGCCGAACAGCAGTCACACTAGGTTTTTAATGCAGTTCCTCCGTTAGAAATTGCCCTTCCTTTCCACACGCGTCTGCTGACATCTGTGTGTTTATGAGGTGCTTTCAAAAACGTGGGATTTCAGGGCTCCTCTCTCCTGATTGACATCTATTCTATATTCTTCAGGAAAATCAAACAGAAATGCTTGGGGCTTATTTGACTAGGGAGGAATGAAAAAGAGCTGCGAACTGCTATTGCGCTGCATGCTCCTGGTAGAAGGAGCAGGGAGATGTCTTCAGCAGTGTAGGCTTTCTCAGGATGTGTCACCTTGTCAGAGCAGCGTGTTCCTCCAAACACATCAGCTGGAGGAGTAGAGAAAAATGAGTCAGGCGGCACCGCCAGTCGTGCTGTGTGACTCGCCGAGCGTGGCACCCATTGCGGGGAAATGGAGAGGACAGGCAGACCCCAAAGCAGGTGCTGGTATGGTATGGCTTCCCCTTTGTCACCTTGTTGGGTGATGGCCATCACACACGATGTGGGGTAGAAGACCTCTGCAATTGCTGACAGTGTGTTCTCCTGGATTGTGGAAGGCACTCGGAGAGGAAATCGATGCCACACAAGGAATTTGGGAAAGGGGTGGTGGGTACGGAGGCAAGCTGAACCAGCAGGTCTGCCACTATGTGGATCAGCGACGTGATTCTCCTTCTGCAGGATGAATGTCTGCATCATCTTTTGGCCAATTCTGTGCACTTTCAAGTTACTTTTTTTTTTTTGTCAGTAAAACATTGCAAAAGAATAAAAAATTGCATTGCAAGGGAATGAAAAATTTGGGAACCTACCTACTTCCCTGTGATGGCCCATCCACAACAGGTTGGAGGAACACTTGTTGTAGCAGGGCTGGAATTTGCTTTTTGTGGAGACTTGACGTACAGAGAAAAGCCACCAGTGCCCTGAAGAAACTGCAACAGAGTCAAAGCATTCAGCGATCACAAACCAGACCCAGATGATCATGAATCACAGCTTAGAAACCGCAAACGGTTCTTAAGCCTCAGCCACGAATGGTTCTTAAGCCTCTTCAAAATAATGGCATTTACCAATGGGCTCGTTTGGGGTGGTTCACATTTTCCAGCCGCCTCCTGAACCCGAGAGAGGGAATGGGCAAAAGCAGAGCTCTGCTTGCAGTCTGGGTGCCCAGAAACTGGGGTGATAACAGGGAGATTTTGTGACACCTGGCACAGGCTCATGCTTGCTGGTGGTTCTGGGGATGTATGTGGGCTCCTCTGCTTTGGGGTGCAGGTGAGGGGTGACCCCTTGACCCCCTCCCAATGGTGTCCCGTCCCCTGCTGCCAAGGAATGGCTGCATGGCCAAGCCCTGCACCATGGCCCTGTGCTGGTGGCATCTCTGAGCCTTTGTCCCTTGGTGGAGGTTGTGGGGACCTTCCTTGGGGTACAGGAAGAGAACCTTTTGGGGACCTGCAGGAGGATCCTCAATGCTCAGGATGGTCAACAAGGCAGGTAGGGAGATTGCTGCTGCCCTGCAATGGGTGGGAGGAATGAAGTTTGGAGAAAGGCTGGTGCAAATGTGAAGCCCAGGGGTATCACAAAAGACAGTTCTCAAGATGCTCCAAGCTCTCTTGGGTCCAAAGAGCTGCTTGGTTTGGATTTAAAGGCTAAAAAACCCTCTATCTCTGTTACCTGCTGGGTTTGCCAGGCGTGGAGGTTGTGGGTGTACCTAGGACCTTGTCTATGGTATCCGGGATGGTTTTGAAAGCAGTCAGTGCAGAAAGTGCAGAAGAGTAAGCCCCTTGCAGCAGTGAGCCCACGGAGGGGAGGAGGTCATCTCCACATGCAGGAGCCCACAGGGAGATCTCCAAGTCACCTGGAGGAAGGGGGATGGTGCAGCTGGATCCATTCAGGCACGGGAGACAGATGGAGCCATTTTGCATCAGCAAGGTGAGAGCTAGCCAGTGTGCAATGATCAGCTGCTCTTGTATCCAGGGGATACTGCTCAAACACTGATTTTTCCTGCAGAAAAAAAAAACCAAAACCCAACAAGCCATCGTTTGGTCCATAGTGATATTTGTCTTGGATTCTTTCCCATTGATGCTGAGAAAGCTATTTTGTTGCTCAGGGTGCATGGAAGATATTGAACACTCTTGACAATTTAGGAAAAGGGATCCTGTGAGTAGCTGCTGTGAAAACATCACTTATTTTCTCAAGCTGTAGGAGAGTCTTTGAAGCCCAGGACAGTGTATCATTTTCTTTTCTGTCCTGGAAACGTTGCCCCTGGGGCTTCTGATGTCTGGGGAGGGGGCTGAACATAGCTACAGGGGAAAATTAACGAATGATAATTTCTATTTTTATTAAAGCTTCTGTTTGTTATTCTTCATCAAGGGCAGCGTGTCCATGATAGCGACCTTTGGCAATCTGCAGGCATCGTCGGCTTTGCCTAAGAACGGGTATTGCTGACAACAGTGTCTGAAGACAAAGGCAGCACATAAATCATAGCTTGTTGGGTTGCTCAGAAGAGGCCGTGCCGGAATGCCAATCAAATGCTTCCTGAAGAGGAGGAATGTGCCGGGGACAGGCGATGTGTTTGTAAGCATTACTGGCTGAGATTGGCTGGGGTGCAATTGCACAGCTCCCTGGTGTAGGGGTGAGTTCCCAGCCCAGCTCCTGGCCCATTTGCCCCTGCTCTCCCACCACTGCAGTGACACCAAACCCACAGGCTCAGTCCACGGAAACCCTTCCCTCATCTGCTACGGTTTACTGGGTGATGGCACGTGGCTGGGGGAATACCTCTGGGCTGTGGTCAACTCGGTCACAGCAGTGGCCGCAGGGCCCTGTCCCTTGCGGATGGGACAGCTGCTGCCTCCATTCACCCAGGAATGACCCTGGGCCAGGAACAGTGCAGGAGATGCCGGCTTCTGGCAAGACTTGCTCTCCTTATCACTTGTGCCTCTCTCCTCAGCTACCATGCAGGATCTCCATGGGATATGGAGGGAGCATGTGGGGTCAGACATGCAGGAACTGAAGCATGGAGCTCTGTTCTTCTTGCCTTTCCTGGCATTATTGGAGAAAAAGCATAATTTTTCCCACTCCTTCAGAAAATGCCAAAAGCAAAGAATTCCTTCATAAAATTGCTTCTTTATTAAATCCTATCTGCCTCCCGCCTCCACATCTGACTGCCCCTGCAGCTGCCAGAGGGATGCAGGGCAGAGTGATTAAGTGCTGTGGCTGATAATTGGGCAAACACGGTTTTCAATCTCCTCCAGCAAGGCACTCCCCCTTTCTCTGAACTAGAATCAGCATCCCCCTGCCCACTCCCTCTTTCCCACAGCCGAGCAAGATGGGAAGCATATGGTATATACCTTCCTTCTGAGGTCACAGACTCCTGGGAGGATGCTCTGGTCTAATCTTTTCTTCAGCATATCTCAGGCCAGCTCTCTCCCTGCTCCCAGGGACCACATTGCCCTTGCCCAGGGCTGGACCTTGCTCTGAAGTGTGCGTGGGGTAACTTAACAAAGAGCTCTGGTACAATCACTCTTGGTAAGGATCCCAATCTCTATTGCCCTGTCCTGTTTGGATAAAAGATCCTGTCTGCCTGAAGCTAGTGTTGCTTTTGGTCCCCTTTCCCCCAGGTGAGTTTGAAGTGATTATATCTGAAAACTGACTCTTTAGAAAGTGGGAAAAGTCCAAGTGAACTCTGGGTGCATTGGCCTGGCTGGAGGGCTGGTTCAAGGGAGTGAAGAATTGGTCAGGTCACTGGGAGGGGCCAGAGCCAGAGCCCCCCTAGAATCACACCGCAGAAGGGTGGGAGGCAGCAGAGACAAGCTGCAGGAAGGGTTATCCCAACCCAATAGCAGGAAAAAAACATTCACCGTGAGGGTGGCCAAACGCTGTTGCTGGACCAGAAAGGTTGTGGAGTCCTTATCTTTGTGGAGGTTCGAAACACGACTGAATGAGCTGATATTTTCCACAGAAGCTTTCAGAAACCAGCAGAGAAGCAGCAGCCTGTCACCTCTGTGGTCCTTAACTGACCCGATGTCCCCAAGACTAGGAGCTTTTTTTAGTGGAGGTCTGAAACGCAGAATATTTTCACATTTTTTCTTAATTTCTTGAAAGCATTTTTGTCAGAGTTTTTGTCAAGTTTTTATAATACTTTCCATTGCTTTGTAAACCAGTTGATAAACAAACAAACAAAAGCACAAATAACTCTCATCACAACCCCAGAAATATTTGGCATTTCTAGCTACTCCCCTGGGTTCCATTGGCAGTGCTAATGGCTATTGATACATGGCTTGCTCCCTGGCACAGGACTCAGAAAAACACTATTGTACTTCCCATTTCAATGAGATATGTGGCTAGAGGAGGCTGAAGTTCTTAAGTCCATCTCGTTGGACTATTTTGGACAATTAGAGGAGACAAGGCTTTTCCAGCAGAGACCTCTCAGCCTGTTTAGCTTCATGGGAAAAAATGGCTATTAAAAACAACAGAAAGGTGTGGAAAAGAAGGGAAAAGTAATGCAAACTATGAAATAAGGCTTTCATTTCTGACATTTCTCCTTCCTGTTAGCTCTGGAGAGATTTTAAAATGAGAACTGCACTTTCTCACACACTGGTGGAAATGAGATTTTGGGAGGGAAAAGAAAAAAGTAGTGGACATGGACTAGAGCTGGTGATAATGCTGTGTTGCTGGACTCTGATCCTGAACATACCAAAAAGGGGAGAAAAAAGCTCAGCAGAGGTTGGAAACACTGATCCTGTTTCCAGAGGTGGCTTTTGCTTGAAGCTGTGCTGCCTTGAGGTGCCATGAGACCCACGTTAGTTCAGAAGTTCATTCATAAATTTGAACTTTATTCTTGTCGAGCTCTTGCCTTGCCAGGCTCTAGTGCTATGTATGGTTGCTTTAGCCACAGTAAATGTGCATTTATCGTTGTGTTAATTGTTTGTATCTGCTCTCCAGTGTGGAAAAGCAATACTCCCTGCCCCTGCCTGCGCATCAGCACGCTGCACACCTGTCTGAGTAAAGTCTCCCCAGGGCCAATAAATGATGTTAAACACTGCTGATAAACTTTATCTAACTGCTATTGACCCTTGGATTGGGCTGAGATTAGATAAGGCACAATTAGCTCTTGCTCCTTTTCCTAATGACTGCTCAAGCTCAGAGGCTGGAAGTTTAAGGCAGTTAAATACGAACACTGATGCTTTGGACATTAGCTGATGGCTGACATTTATTGTCCCAGGAAAATCGTGCTTTGTTTTGAGTGCCAGGAGCTTCTCACAGGAAAAAGATAGGAGGTATCAGGGGAAGATTTTGGGGTATAAGAGCGTTGGCACTGGCAGCCCTGCCATGAAAGGCGATGATGCTGTGAGCATTGTTGGCAGCTCTATGTGCTTTCAGCTTTGGTCAATGGTCGTGATTAAAGAAGGATTTTGTCTTTGATTTAGGGAGCCTTTGAACGCAGTGGCTAAACATTTCCTTTCTATCAAGGGTTTTTCTTTGATTTCTGCATGTAGTCTGCTCCCTATGTCCCTCGGTGAGTTTTGCACTTGAATCGCTTCCCTAATAAATGTGACA
This sequence comes from Eurypyga helias, assembly GCF_000690775.1. Taxonomy (NCBI): domain Eukaryota; kingdom Metazoa; phylum Chordata; class Aves; order Eurypygiformes; family Eurypygidae; genus Eurypyga; species Eurypyga helias. The sequence continues at coordinate 13,169 of NW_010265182.1, forward strand.
TTATTTTTGATGCCTTGTACGTTTTCAGCCTGGTTGTGAAAGCGAGGCGCTTTGCAGTGAGAGTACAGTCTTCAGCCCATCAGGGATGTGAGGAACAGTCCTTTTGCTCTGGTAATGGAGACGAAATAATCCACTGCTGAACATCTTTTCCCCAAGCAGCTTTTAACTTGGGTTTTTTCCTTCTACATGAGGAAGTGGTTGCCAAAGCCCATGGCTGCTGCCTGCAGTATGCTTTTCCTTCTTATCCTCATTCATCCCTGCCAAGATCCTCTTTTCTTCATTTCTTCCCATTTTCTGAGCTTCTGGAAGCCCCTGGCTCATAGTTTCAAGCCCCACTTAGCAAGAAACTTGGTTTTCCTGTTAAAAAGCAGCCGAGGTTCCCACATTATGCTGTGGTTTCTGTAGAAATACTCAGAGATGTTGCATCCTGAATTTTTCCCTCTGTGTTTTTTGGAAGAAGAAATCCAGCCTGATTCCAAGCTCAAGGCAGCGCTGCAGTGCTTGGACTTGGGGCAGCTCTCCTCTAGTGCTGCGATGCTTGCCAGGAGCAGACAGTGACGGGCATGCTGGAGGCAGGTGATGATGCTGATCATGCTGTCCTGCATCTGCCTGTTTAGCTGAGACATCCCTGAGCTTTGCGCGTTGCTGTTCCTGTGCTCAGCAGCCTTCAGGGCTGCCTGTCTCCCAAAGCATCCACCACTATTACATGGAGGGGAACCAGACACTACTGGCAAGGGGCAGGGCAGCCTAGGGTGCAGGTACCCTGTGGAGGCCAGGAGGAAGGGTTCACCAGGTGCCTGTGTCCCTGAGCCCGAATATTGGTGCTGCCGCACTCATGGTGTCAGCCTCTTGGGGCCTCAGATCCAGAGACCTCTGCTAGGTCGTCTCTACCGAGATGCAAACACAGATCAGGCACAGACACTGCTGCCACAAGTCCCTTTTACTCCAAGACCTACAGGTCCACCCACGGAAACTGTCACCTGTTGCCTCATTTTTGCATTTTGTGCCCTACTGACGTTCATGTCCTTTCACTGGATCTGTCATTTTGGTGACTAGGAGCAGCTTTACTCATAGGATCCAGGTTCTGCCATTTCCAGGATCCTATAAATTGAGCTTTCAGCCATAGAGAGCCTTGGGATTTTTATGGACGTGGAACAAGGATGCATAAATAATAATTAAAACTTCTACAGAAACACTCAGTGTTGGCCAGAAGTGTAAGTCATAAATAATTATCATGATGCCCAACTTTGCATTTATGATGCTGCATTATTATAAACTAGATCTAATATTATGGGACTTAGAAAGTCAGCAGTGGACTGGAGAGGTAAAAAACATGGATGAGGTCTCTGGATCCCTTCTGAGGACAGTGTGCCAGACTAGATGACCCTGTGCTTTCAGGGGTACTGCTTTTATGCTCTTCCATTATATTAATATTTAAACCAGGGATTAAAACATTGATGACACCTTTACTGCCTGTACTTTATTGGGATGTAGGTCTTGCTCTGACTGAAGCCTCAGGATTGCCCATGCACTTGGACCCAAGGAGCACGCAGTGTTTTACAGTGCTAGTGCACGTAACATCACCCACGTGTGTTCCTTGTTAAAAAGCAGGGGAAGCATTTTTAAACAAAATTGTTCTGACATCCTTCAGACTTCCAAAGACGAATCTGGGGGTGGCCTCACTCTTTGCCCCCAGTCAGACGAGCCCTGGAGGGAGCTGGGAACCAGGTCAGAGATCCCCTGCTCTCCGTCACAGCCAGCATTGCCACCTCGCGGCACCCCGGGCGGTGTCATGAGCCCATCCAGGCTGCCCTCACCGGCACCGTGGGCTCCCACACAGCCCTTCCCACAGTGCCAGCATCACCAATGCTTGTGAGCTTGTCCCAGGTGTCACAACATCTCCCTGTTATCACCCCAGTTCCCAGGCACCCAGACTGCAAGCGGAGCTCTGCTTTTGCTTTAGCCCATTCCCTCTCTCGGGTTCAGAAGGCGGCTGGAAAATGTGAACCACCCCAAACGAGCCCATTGGTAAATGCCATTATTTTGAAGAGGCTTAAGAACCGTTTGCGGTTTCTAAGCTGTGATTCATGATCATCTGGGTCTGGTTTGTGATCGCTGAATGCTTTTGCCTGGTGACTCTGTTGCAATTTCCCCAGGGCACTGGCAGAGCATGCTGCTTCTTGCCTCTCTCCGGACTTCAAAACATTCAAGTCCTTGACACAAGTAAGTCCAAACCCTCTTATGAGGACTCAGGCAGCTTTTTGCTGTGCAGATCCCACCCTGGCTGGAAAGGAATTGCAGGCACCAACTCCCATTCCACCTTCCCTTTTGCTCGGTGGCTGCTGCACTCAGGATGCTCCTTCCGTGGCAACGCAGTGAGACCCACCAAGGTGAATTTCCACAGCTCCCAGCCGCTGCTGCTCCACTCATTGGCCAGAGATACGCTCTACCCCTCCGTGGGCAGGAGCCCTTTGCGAACTCGCATGGTTTTGTCCAGTATTCCACCCACAGCTGGCACAGCAGGGAGAGGACATTGATGGCCGAGCACTGGACCTGGGAGCTTCCAGCTCCCACCCAACCATGCGGAGCCCCTTGCCTGGCCCTGGAGGAAATACTCACCCAGACATCCCTGGTTCTTGCTGTGGGATGATGTATGGACTGGTGAATTCAACAATTTATGGGACCAGTGCCTACAAGGAGCCCCTGGCAGCACAGGGAAGGCTTGTCATTGAGGGACGTCTGCTTAGGATGCAGGTCACGTTTCCACTCCTTACAGAAGAAGTTTAAATAAAAGATTTGGTGCCTCCCCTCTCCCCCCGCCGGAAGAAGAACAGCTGCTAAATGCTGTTAATGTTAAAAGCCCTCAATTAGGAAGAACACTAAGGGACAACACAGGAAGCAGAAAGCTGCTCTGCAGCTAAAATAACTACTGTGAGGTGCTGTGATAACAGAGTAAGACAGGAGGACAAATTGCCCGAGTGACACTCCCTGCCTGCCTGCCAGGATGGACCCTGCGGTGGGAAGGGTCAGGCAGAGGAGCTGGAACATCCCAGCACACCGGTAGCTGGGACTGGTCCTCTTTGCAGAGCCTCCCTGCACACCGGGGTTAGGCGGTCACGAGCAAATCCCACAGATCAAGCAAACTAAAGGGAATTTTAATTCCACATCCAAGTGCTCTGCTCTTTCCCACACATGCTGTGACACAGGGTTGGGGTTGTTTGTTTTGTTTTGTTTTTATATACAGGCACAGAAAAAGAGAACTGCATCGAGATTTACTCAGACCCTATAACTGGTGTTCAGAGGAAGCTGAGCTCTCCTATGTGCAAAGAGCGGGGCTGTGGCAGGAGCAGGCTGGTAGGGAATTGGCTCCATCTGAGCCAAATTCTGATCAGAGAGGGGGAGGAGGAGGAGGCTTGCAGAAAGACAACCAATTTTTCTCCTTGGAAATAAAAAGCTTCTGGCATCACCTGCTGCTTATCTTGCCACAGCGACATGTAGTTTCTTTCCAGGCCTAAAGAGCACAACCCTGACTCCAATAGGGGCTTAATTGCTATTAATCCTGTTAATTGAATTTGGTTCTCTGGTGCCACTTAGCACTCTGACTGAAGGAGGGAAATTGAAAAGAAAAAGACTGGGAAACAAGCTCAGCTGACCCAAGGCATGTGACTCCTCCTGATATTATAAATATGTGCCCCCCTACATGTGGAAGGAGGCTGGTTGGTTTTGGGACAGCAGTAGTAGGATTCTGTTAGGAAGCGTTTTGGGTGCTGCACTGGGAAGAAGTGGATCCTGCTGTAATTGGGCTTTGAGTGATCTGAAGGCTGAATGTGAGTTTTTAAATTAAGTTGAAATCATAGAATGGTTTGGGTTGGAAGGGACCTTGAAGACCATCTAGTAATGATGAGACTTGGGGTAGCAGGGGACTAAGTATACTCTCAGGGATGGCCTTGCTTTTGTAGAGCTTCATTTGAAAGCTGGTGTGTGAGCTGGGATAGTACTTTTGGTTTCAAACCCATGTGTTTGGGGGGTGTGGGCAGCGACGGTGATTTTTGAATAGGTGGTTCCCATCCAGGGTGGGTCTCTCTCAGAGGAGTGAACTCTGGCTCAGAGGTGTGTCTGCATCTGCCTTTGCTCATGGGCAGGCAGTTTCTGGTGTGTGCCAGGTTTATGAGGAGCCCTGCTATGCTGACACCTGCGCTGGTTGCTGTGCTTGCCAGTAACTGCAGCAACACAGCCAGAGTGGGCTCTTTAGAAACAGGTCACTTTATTTCTTTTTTTGTTGCTAGTATTTCTGTTAGAAAAGGGTTTTGAGGAGGGGCTTAATGGGCAATGGGCTCCATTCCCTCTTTGCAAGATATGTGAAATTTCTACAGTGTCTGGAGGTTTTGCCCCTTCTCAGGCACATCCAGAGCCTGGCTGCAGTCCCTGGCTGAACATTAGATGGTTGGGTAACACTGGGAAGGTTTAGATGCTGTCCTCCCAATTTCTGGAGTGAGACCTGCATGTTAATGAAATCCTTGGACATCCCTCCCATGGAGTCAGTGCAGTGCTGCTGTGCTATGTGCAAACTGACCATGGATATATAAGGTGGTGGTTGGTTATTTTTTAGAGTGAGTTTCTTGGTTTTTTAGCTCTTGCCCTGTGCATATTTTGTGAGCTGATGATCATTGCCAGGCTTTGGAAGAGGTGGAGTTGGGTGTGTCTGGGGGAGTGCTGCCAAATAACAGCACGGAAAGGCCTTGTAGGAAGGATCCTGTAAGCCTAAATCGGAGATCTGCGGTGAAGTCAGAGGTTTAACTAGTTCTAAAATTAGAATAGAGTGTCTGTAAGGGGATGCAGGGCAGGAGAAGGGAAGATTTGGGTAGGGGAAGGAAAGATTTGGGGGTATGCTTTGTAAGTGAGAATTAAGAATTGTTAATACAGACTGAGAGCAGTGTCCCTTTATCTCTAATAAGCATGTTTTATATACAAATTAGTGTGCACAGCTCAGTGTTGCCATCCCTTGTATAGCTTAGGCTAGTCAGTTTCTATTTTGTTTCCACATGAGAATGATTCTCTCGTTTTTTGTCTTTTCTCTCTTTGCAGTTTCTACAGAAAAGAATATTGCTTTTTAACATGTGCATATTATCTAGTACCTGGCACAATGGCACTAGGGCTTGTAGTGACTGCTGCAGGGTAAATAATCAGTAATGATGGTAGTTTATACACAAAGAATATGCCAATGCTTTTATTTCTGGAGATTTTCCCTTTAACTTGGGCTTTGTTTTGTAAACTGGTTTAAGTATTTGTCCTAGTGAATCCTTTGGCTTCCCTTTCACTTCTCAAATAAAAGGTTAATGAGTTGTTGGTTAAGTAATGAAAATGTGACCTGAGGGTCCTGGTGGCCTGTTAATAGAAAGACAAATTTAGGTTTGAAAATAGCTTAGAGAGTGGATTTCTTGGGAAAGTGAATTTTGCCTTCCAAGCACTTTAAAAAAAAAAAAAAAGGCAAATTAAAGTCTTGGAAATTTGGCAGTGTGACAAAGAATGAACTTACGGATAAGAAATTTCCTGTAGTGCATGTCAAGGGTCTTCCCAGTCCCTGAGGGCCCCAAAGTCCTAAAAATGATCCGTATTTTGATTGTGGTTTGGGCCAAGCTGCAAATCCTGCCTGGATGAGTTCATAGGGGTTTTGTGAGGATGTTGCATTGCTACAGGGTTAAACTAAACCCCACAACCATTATCTAGGGCATTTTGGGTCCCTGGACATTCAATGCATTTGCGGTGTCCAGATGCGTATCTAATCGTGGTGTATGAGTAGAGTGGGGTGGTCTCCCTGCTCATGCCCAAGGTGTTTCTAAGCAGCTTGGGCTCTTCTCCATGCCCCAAAGTGTGGTGAGAAGTTAAGGAAGGGAGTAGATGATGCCAATGATCAAGAAAGGGTTTTTGGCTGAGGAGGAAGACAAAAGCACACTCAGACTATTCCTTGCTATATCCCAGAACAGATAGCTCTCTTCCTTCTTGCCTTGAAGAACTCTCTTGGCATGTGGTGTCAAATCCCATGTTATGCTGATGGTCCCAGCCAGGCAGCAGATCATCCAGCAGCTCAGTGCCTGTCCCACACAACCACACGGAAAGGGGGAATGGCCCAAGGAGCAGCCAAGAATATCACACAGAATTACAGCTGCTTTTGGGGCCTGACTAGGCTGTGTGAGATCACTGAGCTGGGAGGGTGTACAGGGACCCCAGTGGGAGGGATGGGACCAGGTGTCAGTAGGTGGCACTGTCTGCTGCAAGCCAGCCCCGTGCTCTCCCTGCACCTTTGGGTGCTCCTTCAGGTGTGGGACCTGGGGGAGCTGCACCACCTCTGACCCCTCTTCCTGGGGCCTGTTTGCAACCGTGTTGTAGATGCGGATGTGACACCCCCTGCATAGGTAGGAAAATCTGGCTTTTTAAGGTGCTGCCTGAGGTCTGTGCTTAGCAATACATTTAAGGCACATTATATGTACTATTTTAAACAGGTATTCAGAGTGATTCTTGATGCTAAGAAAAGCCTTCCCTTGGGATGGCATTGTATCTCTAATAGAAGTCAGGCTTCTACCCCTGCTGCCTCAAATAACTGCAGTTAGAAAACTGCATTTCATCTGCTTGAAGCTCGCCTGCTGCTTCAGTGTGATGTTGGACTGATTTCAGCTCTTTCCAGTATTGATCTGATGTTGCAGAGCGTTGTTTAAAGGCTGTGCCTCTCCATCCAAAAGGCTTTGGGATCCCTACATCTTCACAGTTTAGTGAGCAATTTGGGACCTCGGGATGAATGGTAATGAATAATTGTCAGCAGTTAGTGCTGAGCCACAGCCATTGGAAACAATGAGAAAAATGAACCAGCACTTCCTGGTTAACCCTGCAATTGTGGGCTCTCCCTGACACCGGGGCAGTGGTGGAGGAGCAGGAGTCCCACTCTGGGTCAGTGGTGTTGCAAAAGCTGAGACTTTGACTCGCATGCTCCGAGTAACCCTGGGGACAGAAATTGCTGCTGAAGTGAAAGGGAGCTGAGAGCAACCTCCCAGGTCCATCCCAGGGTGTCGCAGGAAGAGATGGAGTGCTCCTGCGGCTCAAGCTGCTTCTCCTGAGTCACTTCATCCGTGAAAAGTTGTAATAAATGCAGCCATCGCTGAGGGTGGGGTCTGGTATGCAACCCCTCCTTGTGCTCATGTGCACCCCGCTTTCCCTCTCCACAGCCCCCTGCTTTTGGGGTGTTTCCCTCCCTCCTGAGCACATTTGGATGCCCTTGTATGGGAACTCTGCCCTCCTGTCTGCTGGATGATGGAGGACTGCAGCTCTTGTCTTCAACAAAGTCCTTTTGGGTGACAAAGTACTTTTTTGGTTGGTTACAGCTTGGAGGAACATGATGGAGCCGGTGAACGTGGGTGCTGTGCTGCTTGCTGGCAGTGTTTGAGCGAGTTTTGACTGATGTAAAGGATAGCTGAGGGGGAGCATCACTCCTGGTGATGCATGTCCCACCCGGAGTGAGCTGCCACTGTGCTGGTGTGACACATGCTGACTTCTGCCAGCTCCCTTTCCAGCTCTCTGTCCTTATAATGCCTCAGAGAGTTGTGGGGTTCCCTAAACCAAGCTCTGCCTGAGCTGAAGGAAATAAGTGTGATTTCAAGTGCAGAATGAGTTGGGATGTTCTGCCCTGGTTTTTAGCAAAAACTGAGCACTACCAGTAGCTCATGCCATGTTTTGGCTGTCTGTCTAGCCTCAGTCAGGTCAAAGTTGGTCTCTGTACTCTGGTACTATCCCCACTGGATTATGCTTTTTATTGCAAGATGTAGGACTTTTAATGAGCCTGTTAAAAACACTTACTCTGTGTGTGCCTCTGGCTCTCCAGCCTGTCCTGGTTGCTGTGTGTCTGTGGTCTGCTCTGTCTTGGATCATTTTCCTCCCAGGTCATTGGCTGATACTGAACAGAAAGAGCTCAAGAAGCTCAGTCATATGGGGCACAGAGGAAAACAAAGGTGCTCAGTGACAGCTCTTAGTCGGCTGTGATTGTTCCTGCAGCATTTCTGCTGTCCCAGGCATACTGTGGATGTCCCTCCAATGGCCCCAGCCTGGGGCTGGGAGTCAAGTGCAGTCAGCTGGGAGTCAGCTGGGGATGGCCTTGGGAGAGGCACTTAACTCTCTCCTTCTCACTGATGGGGAAAAGGATAAAAATAAAGATGCTCACCTCCCTCTGAGGGTGGTGAGAGGATTAATTGGTTAATTCTTGCCAAGTGCTTTGAAGTTGAAATAGGGCAGGTGAGTGCTAACTTGGATTGCAAAAGCTAGATGTGTCATGTGGAGGTAAAGGCTGTGCTGAAGAGGCATTGTGAGCCTTAAGCTCTCTGTCCTTCAGATGTCGGGTGCCTCATGGGTTGACCTGTGCTCAGAGTCAGTCAAACACAGGGATTAGTGGGAATGGCAATTGCAACACCAAGACCTTTCCCTCCCCATTAAGTCCTGGGCCAGCCTGCACCCCTGCTTGCAGGGACGGGCTGTCATGGTGCAGGCCAGCTCTTGCTGTGGTGGTGGCAGCATCATATCCTCCCCGTCCTTGGGACAGAGCTGTTACGGCAAGAAGGGCCAGCACGTTTTGCGATGAGTGAAATCTGGTTCTGGGTTCAGCATAGGGGAAAACCAGCGCTAGAGTGGGGTTGAGCAATGTGGGCTCCATTCTGGGGAGGAGCGTGAGAACTAGTGCACCCAAAGCAAGAATGTGTTTGGTGACCTGGGTATAAGCCACAGCGGGTGGGGGCGGTGGTACCGGAACGGTGTTTAGGCTGGGTGTGTGTCCACCCACTGGTGGTTGCTCAACAGGCTGAAGAAGCAGGAGGCAATGTTTGCTTGGCTGCTTGTGGTGCTGGAGGGTGAGCCAGGTGGTCACCCGTGGTCACAATGGAGTGTCCTACCCCCAGGGAAAGGGTAGCTGCCATGGGGTGGTCAGTGCTGTGGGTTTGGGGCAGATTACTCCTGGGGTCTGTGTGCTGGCCCTTAGGACAAGCCCTCTGTGTGCAATCTGTTGTACTGCAGGCCATCCCCAGTGGAGGAAGAGGCAGTCAAAAAACATTTTCTCTTCCTGAAATGGTGGACAGGGCAAGACTTTGTCCTGCAGGGTGAGGAACAGTGACAGAAGCCAGCAGCATAGCTGGCTGTCACATCCAGTGCTGTCCTGAATGAGACTGGACTCAAAACCTTCCTTCTGGAAGGACAGAGCATGTCAGCACTTCTGCTACCTGTTGTCTACCTCCCATGGCACAGAGTTGCTGGGGGACAGATGGACTCTGCAAGTCTGGCCTCTGCCACCCCATGTCCCTAGCAAGCAGACCACCTCCACAGTCCTGTTTTTGTACCTCTCTTGATGGAGGGAGAACTGGAGATGGTGCTGACCTCTGGGTAAGGAGTGTTGGGGTAGCAAATGTGGAGGCAGGCTGAGACAGTGACCGTGGCTTCAAACTAGGAGCTGCTCAGAGCTGTGCCTGGCTGCTGGATGGGTTAGTCACTTGTATGCATCCACACCAGTCTGAGCAACAGCAGAAGTGTTTGTCTGGGTCCTAGTACATGGGATTCCCTCCTCTGTACCTCGTGGGATTGGCTTTCTAAGGCCTGGGGCTCGTGCTTGGTACTGGGATGGGTGAACCTGTGGAGCTCCAATGGGCATTTGAGACAAAGCAAGGGAAGACCAATCCTAGAGCCTCCTGGCCCTGTGGTAGCCCAGAGCTGAGCTGCAGCCCTCCAGTAACTGGCAGTATGTGGGCAGCCAGACCCTCCTGGACCAGGCTGGGCTTTGGCCAGCAGCTCAAGGGATTTGAGTGGGAGAAGATAAGCAGCCTCTTAGGGAGGAGCAGCCTGTCGGGGAAGGTTAGGATGGTAAGGTGGAGTCTGGAGGAGGGTGCAGGTATCTTTCACTTTCATTGGCTTCTTCTGCAAACGTTGGGCTGTGATCCAAGAAGCAGCACTGCAGACAAGCACCCTGGTCCCCGAAGGGAGCCTGCTGTGGTCCCCCTCCTGCCCAGGAAAGCAGGTGGGACTGCTCTGCTGGCACTTGCTCCTGGGTACAGGTTGTGTATGCTGCTTGGTGGTTACCCATGGCTGCTCTGCACCACTCCCTTCCCCTGGGAAGGAGCAAACATCAAATTGCTGCTGCAGCCTGTCATCCAAATGCCTCCAAGTGTGGAAGAGCCTGGGGACCTGTTTTACAAGGGTCAAACAGATGTAAATAGCTCTTCTACAAAGACTTCTGCTCCACTTCCCCCATCCGAGTGCTATAGCAGCTTTTTGCTTTGGTTACTGTACCCTCCTGAGGACTCAGCCCACACAGCCAGTTTTGGGCTCTTCAAGCTTTCTTCAAGAAAGCAGCCAAATGTTTGTTTTGTGGACACCCTCATAAAGCATATGGGTTTTCCAAGGAAGAGCCAAAGGTGGGGGGGAGGGGGGAACGATGAGGAAGTCTTCATCTGGGTTGACTCATGCTTGTTGTTTCAGATGGGTTTATTATTCATCGTGTACCCATTACTGCCTGGGGCCTGCTTGGTTCCATGTTCAAGAAAGTGTTGTTGGTTGGTTTTTTTTTTTTTTGCCTAAACCACATCACTGCAGTGCTGCTGAGCACTTGTTTGCTGTTGCCATAAGTGCCTTCCCTCCAAAGCTTTGGGACAAGGCAGGAGATAACTAACTTCTTCCTTTTCTGTAGAAAAGGGTTTGTTCCTGGACAGCACTACCCTACCCAGCCAGAGGAACCCTTCCTCCCAGCAGGAAAACTGCAGTGCCGAGTTAAATGGCATGCAAGTATGGTGGTCTCGTTTGTGAGCCTTCGTAGCTACTGCTGCAAACAAAGGGTAAGAGGGGGAGGTTAATATTTTTTGCCTGTGAGTCCTCTTGTCCTGAGCACCAGATGGATGAAGGCTGAATAAAAGAGCAAAACTAATCTTGTTTGAAATGGGGGATCTCCTATGGGATGACAGCTCTGCTTTCCAGCACTACTGCCTTCCATGAATAAGTGTGCTTGCCAGTGTGGGCACTGCATGCTCCCTCTAACCCGGAGAGCTATCTTCCCCGAGGGCTGTGGTGCCAGCAACAGCAGTGCTGTCCAGGGATGTGCTGCTCTGAAACTAGCAGTCCCACTATGCCTACTCAGAAAATCACCAGAGCCAATTCTTGGCTTTAACTTTGATGTCAGCAGGTCCCCTAGAAGCCAAATTCAGTGGTCATGCGGTGGGCCTGGAAGAGGTGGACCTGCAAGAGGTGGACCTCATTTCCTTTGGCCCTTAAAGAAAGTGGGCAGGGGGAGAGAGGAGTTAAGGCCTCCTGGGAAGCAGTGACAGCTAGCCTGCTGGTGTGCACCTGCACTATTAGAGTTATACTTTTTGGGCTGGGAAATTCTGTCATTGAAAGCTGCTTGGTACAGAAATTCTTTCCAGAGAAGAGGGATGAATCTGCCTCTGCTGCAGCAGAGTGAAATAGCTGTGCAGTGTAAGCTCTTCCTTACCTCCCAAACCTCAGTGCTGTAATCATGGACCTCAGAAGGTGAGTGTGGGGAGATGATAAGGGACGGTGGACTCAACCCCAGGCTCAGCTCCAGGGAAGGTGAAGTGTCTTACCCTGACCACTGACTTGTTTGGTGGCCAGTGGCAAATCTCCCCTTTCTCCATAGCCCAGCTGATAAACAACCATCACTAGTCCCAGGTCAGCCTCTTCAGGCTGTCGGAAAAATGATTGTTGGTGTAAAGTCCCTAGGAAGGAGGTGATGGCCAGTTACATAAATGGCAGGTCTTTGTATGCCCTAATGGAAGGGCATCACCTGGGGCTCTGGGTGCAGTTGGGTGGAAAACTGATCAGATAACACCTCCCCAGCCAGCTGTTACTGCAGGAGGAATAGCTTAATTCCAAAGGTAAATTCTAAAACAGAAGCCAGGGGAGTAAGGCAGTGGCAAAATTATGCAGTGGGAGGTGTGAGATCCTGGGCTAGGACAGAGCAGTCTGCTGACAAAGGGCAGGTTACATATTTTCTTTCCATACAATCTTTCAATTTTTCAAGATCTTTCAGTCCTTACATCCTCTGCTTGCTGAGTGTGTCCTGTTGTCTACAACATAAATGACCCAGTTTGAATCGACTAGTTAAATCTTTGAGCTATGCTGATGAAACCGAACATAAAAAAAAATCTCAGGCTGTGCAGAGCATCTTTTCTCTTAGGCTCACTTCATTTGTGAAGTGCTGAGGCTGGGAGTGAAAAATTAAACTCATGATAGAGAAGTCAAGTTCACGGGTGTCCTGAAGTCATTTAAGCATCTTGAGAGTTGTTCTTTATTCAGGGCAGAGGCACGGATTTTCCCATGTCTCTTAGGCTTCCTCTTTGTTTTTTTGATGCTTTTGAGAGCTGTCTTTAGTCTTGCTTATTAATCCTGTTTGCTGCAGTGGTGCCACAGGGAGCCACTGCTACTGGCATGATGAGCTTTCAGTCTAATTTGAAACAAGATGTAACAAGGGAACACAACCCGGAGTGGGAGGTAGAGGGTGTAATGAGATCCCAGGTTTGATAGCCTGTGTGTTGCACAATGTGGTGTGTTTGAGTGCCTTGTTTGCAAACCTTGGGTCACTTTTTGTAGTTTTAGGGAACAATATCAACCTCAAGGTCATGATCAATATGTGAAGATTAACAGCGTTGGTTCCAACTGGCCTTGAACTATTAATTTGCCTGTATTTTTGGAGATGGAGAAACTCAGTAGGGGTGTGTTTTTTTTTTTAAACCTAGTGTACAAAGGGTTCAGTGGTGATGCCTGTGGGAGAAGTTACCAGAAAGAACTTCAAAGATTACTAGTGCTGTTGAAGCAGTATTGCAATATGATGCAAAACTGAGCAAGAACAGCCAAAGCAGGGTGCTGCAGCTCTGAGGAAATTTAAAGGTGAGGAGGGCGATGCATTGGTTTTTATGGGAACATGGGGAGTTATTAAAGGAAGGATGAGGAATAAGCAAGGATGGAGCTCATCAGCTGCCTTTAAAATGTAGGACGTGGGAAAACTGGGGGAAATGTGTTGGCATACATCCCAGCCTGCACTGATTTATTTTTAAACAAGGAATCTATCATTATGAGATGTAAAGACTTACAGCAGCTGTTCTCTGTGCAGGGATGTGAAAGTCCTTGGGTATCCTGGGAGCAAAGTGAAAGTGGATCTTCTCTCTCTCTTGTTCTTCCACAGTAAATGTTGATCAGCCCCTCACTATCAAAAATGAAGCGCAAAATGTTTCCCCTTCTTTTATGATTAGCTTCCCTCTGCCCTTGCAGCTTGGTCTGGTTCAAAATGTCTGCAGTCACCCTGGGACTGGGGATTTGGCTACGGTGTTGAGACTCATGAAGTTTGACTTCAGCAGTTCAAAGCAGCCAGATGGACCTCGTTAGCTTGGCCTGTGTTTATATGAAAGTATGGGTGGCTTTGGGAGCTGTGTTGACCTTTTATAAAGGTTTCTTTGGTCTCTGTGTTCTCTGTGTTTCAATTCATAAAGCTACTGAAGGTAGAAGTGAAATCGCAGGAGGAGGAAGAGTAAAGGATCCCTTGCAGGGAGGAAACTGCCCAAATCTCCCTGCAGTGACCTGGCATGGGGAGATCTGATGGACTTTGGGGTTGAATCCATGTATCTCTTTCCAACCTTGGCACAAGACTGTGGCTGGAGCTCGGATAAAAGCAGAGCATGTGGCTGTTGGCTGGCTGTGGAGAGAGGGTGCTCTGCGGGGAGAAGAGACCCTGCTCTGGCTCATGAGTGCTAGTCCATGCGTGGCTGGCATGGATGTCAGGGTTCAGCTCTCCTAGGCACCAGGAAAAGGGATTATTTCTACCACACATAAAAAGATTGCAGGATTTGGCATCAGCTTTGAGGTTCTCACTGCCAGGCTTAGTAAAGAGGCTTAGGAGTGCTCAAGACAGGGAAATAAATCTGCTGCACCTCTTATCAAAAATAATGGATAGTAGGCTTCAAAGGAAGAGGAAAATCTTTTTGTAGCCTACTTATGTGTCCGGTCTGAGTGATTCTCAACCTTGTCTCTTTGCACCAGCATAACAGTCAGTGGGGGAAATAAATAGAATCAGAGAATCACTAG
>NW_010265183.1:0-16699 GCF_000690775.1 Eurypyga helias
CCCGGCAGCTCGGGACTGGGCAGGACCCGACGTCACCCGCCGCTCCTGGTGCGTTTTAGCGTGCAGCTCAACAAATCGGGAAGATGTGCCTAGCCTGGAACGAGGAGAAGACCTTCAAGCCTGTTGGGAAGTCGCTCGCAGCCCTCCTTGGTGGGCTGCGGAAGGCGCGCGGCTGCAGGGTGCGCTTACAGGAGGCTGAGCGCAGAGCAGCTGGTGCCCGGGTATCCACCGCTGCGTGACGTGCTGTGCCTGTCCAGGTTAAACCTGGGATCACTCTCCTGGGAGTGGGTTCTGCTTTGTGGCAGTAGGGAACAGAGGGAGAACCGGATCTGCTCTCCCCTGGGGCTGCCTGCTGGCAAGTGAGGGGAGAAGGAGGAAGGGGAGCTGGGGGGTTTGTGTGCCGGTAGCGTGGGCGACATCCATGGGAAATGCTGCGTGACGTGCTGTGCCTGTCCAGGTTAAACCTGGGATCACTCTCCTGGGAGTGGGTTCTGCTTTGTGGCAGTAGGGAACAGAGGGAGAACCGGATCTGCTCTCCCCTGGGGCTGCCTGCTGGCAAGTGAGGGGAGAAGGAGGAAGGGGAGCTGGGGGGTTTGTGTGCCGGTAGCGTGGGCGACATCCATGGGAAATGCCACAGCCTCCAAGGAAAAGTGTTAGCTGTTGAGCACAGGCAGGCTTTTGCTTCTCTGACTGTGTAATGTCCTAAGTGACTCTAGGGGAGTGTGAAACTTTATGGAAGTTCCATCCAAAATTTTCAGTACAGTCCTTCATTTGCAGTCCCACACCAATGTGCTGTAAACCCAAGCCAATTTCTGAGCAAATCCAAATGTCTTGGCACAGCACCGCAAGAGCACTGCGTGCTTCCCTGCTATCTCTGGAGCACACCGAAACCTGCTCGAATGGGAACGCCATGCGGTTAACACACGGGGCCTGCGCAGGACGCGGACGTGGGCTGCAGCTGTGCCCCTTGTCCCTGTGGTGTGCCAGCCACACTGAGCGGGCACCACTTTCCTTCTTCAGCCTAGAGAGTGGTTTATAAGCCACAAAACCCAGAGGGTGCCCTGAAGAAGCTCAGTCTCAGGCAGGAGGGCTAGTGGATGCCGGGTTAAAAGCTATGCTGAGCGCTTTTGCTGCCCTTGTCCCTGCTTTCTCATCTTCTAGCTGTGTTTGAAATGGTCCCCTCCCATTCTCCTTTCCTTGAAGCCTTTCCAGCAAGCAGTCTGTCTAGGTGACCTGTCCTAAGCTCACTCTGGACCTTGGAGCCTTTGCCCGAGTGCTGTGTCTGGGAGACGGGGAAGCTGCCTTGGCTCCGTGGAGGGGCTCTGACAAAGGATGCGAAAGAGCCCTTAATTTTTTGTCCGAGTAAATAAAGCAAAGTTTTTTCCCCAGTGAGGCTCTGGCATGGGGCTGCTGCTGTCATTGACTTTGCTTCTGTTTATCAAAATGGAAAGTCAGCATGGGGCCTGTGCCCAGGATTGCTATGTGCGGTCTCTGGGGCCAAGGAAGCATAAGAGAAGGGTGTTGTCCTGGAGCCAGTTTAGGGTCAGATCCCATTTGTGATTTGCCAAGAGAGATTTTTGTTGCTTGCTGCCAGGTCCCGCGTGTGGAAGGATGTAGAGCACATACTGACAGCGCAAAACAGTCCTCCTGTAGAAACCCTCTGCTGTTGCTTTTATACAAACAATATTCAAGCACCACCTGTGGCCAGCGGGAGAAATTTGGGAGGAACATATAGAAGAGGCTGAGCTCAGAACAACAGCCTTGCTGACAGCAGCACTAACTCTCCTTTTCCCTCCTTGTCTAGACTGTGTGACATAAACAGAGAAAGCAGAAGGATCTCCAAGGGAATTTTCCACTTCAGTTAGCGCTAAGGAATGTATCTTCTCAGTTATTTAGGACAATGTTGTAATGGTCTTAACTGTATAGCTCTGTACCAGCCTCTGGGTGTCAGAGGTATGAAAGCCCTTGTGCTGTCCAAGTCAGTAATTCCAGCTCTTCAGACAGCACATGGACCGATGTTGGCTGGACATGTGGTTAAGAAGATGCTTTCAGAAGCTGACCTCTAGAGAAGGAAAATAGAGGAGGGCCAGGTAGATATGGGAGCAAAATAAAGGCATGGTATGGTTTCTCTCTGCCTGCAGCGGGAATGGGATCTTCTCTGTATGATCCAGTGCATTGAGTGAATATTCATCATGTGCCCCAAAAATATAGCTCCTTCCTCAGGGAGCACATTCAGGGCTCAAGTGACATTGACATTTTTCACGTGGGACACTGAAATGGTAAATGTGGCTTCTGAGTGTCAAGATGACTGAGGCTGGACTGCATGCCTGCTGCAAGTTGTCACTAGCTGTCTGCGGGCAGTCCGTTACCTTCAGATCAAGGAAGAAAAGCAGGATTTTCACCAGGCTCAATTTCTGGTGCTCTTTTAGGACCCATGCTTTCTCCAGCTGGCAGCTGTGTCACCCAGCTCTCTCTGTCACTGTGGAAGTGCTCAGGAGTTTGGCTAAGATGGCATTGGGATCGGGATGCTAGCAGACATTGGATCTCTTAAATTTACACTATTGCAGCTCAGATATATCTGGGACTGGAACCTTTTCCTGACCAGACCTTGAGGGTGAGCCTATGGATGGTGGCCTGAGTGTTATTCCAAGGATTCAAAAAACTTGCATCCAAACCAGCACCTTTTTTCTCTTTTTTTCCCCCCTTGGTTTTGAAATGTCAGGATCAGCTCATCTTGTTTAACTTCAGTTACCCATCTTCATAAATTAGTATTCTTTAACTCCCCCATCTGCCCAAGCAAACCAGCTGTTCGTAACTAGGTGCACGCGTGTATCGCCGGGATATTTACCCCCCGCCCCATGTGTGATTTCTGCTTATGGCGAGACCTGGTTGTTAGCTATTCCTCCTGCAGACTGCTGACTCACGCCGTAGGTGAAGCAGTCCCTTTTCCAGAGGGAATGGTGTGGACGCTGATGTGCCTTCCACTCGGGAAGCTCCCTGGGGCTGTTTTCTTCCTGAAGCCGCAGGCATGATGTGCTCTTGCCCAGCCCTGGGAGGCCAGCCCCAGCCTCGCGGATGCTGTGCTGATCCCTCAGGCAGGTACCAGCACTCCCTGTTGTGCTTTTCTCCTCCCCAGAATCGCCACTTGTCTTTTCTGTTTTACAGCCCTCTAAAGCAGCAACGATTTCACTGATGTGTTGCACTACAGGATTGATTTTCTTCCTTTGAATGCAGCTGAAATTTTATTTGCTTGGGTCTATGGGTGTTTTCGTTATTCCCCAAGACGAGAGATCCCTTCACCTCTGCAGCCTGTGTCCCTGCTGAGCGTTGGGAGAGGGATGAACCGCTGGGTTGTGAGGCAGTGAAATCCCAAGGGGACAGCAGATCTTGAAGCTGGAGAGATCCTTACCCTCTGGCTCATGAGGAGCCCAAGTATTTTAGTTCCATGTGGGCTAAGAACTTGCATTTTGGCTATGTTTGCACTGACACCACAGTCTCTGAGGAGTGCTATGGCTCCCATTTTCAGGGCAATAGAGGAGTGATTGGTGACTTCAAGGAATGGGAGGTCGTCTGGAAGATCCTTCGCTATGCGTGACCCAGTATAAAGCCTTTGCAGTTACGTTTACTTTTTCTTGTACGTGCCTGCTATACTGCTGCTTATTCTGCTGTGCTGTTGGCTGCAAAACCCACAGTCTGTGTTGAATGTTCACAAACTGCAGTGCCAAAATAAGCACTGCCAAGATCAAGACAGTGGCTTAAAAAGCACAAGATTTAAAAAACAAGAACTGCTGAGATCTTTTGCTTTGCTGTCTGTTCTCTGAGTCTCGGGACACACGTTTCTAAACTTTCCTCCACACCCTGGGTATCTAAGGATTTAGAGGGACGGTATGGTTTAGTCTGCATCTCCACTGCCTGCCTTTTACCAAGGGGCCTTTAGAGCAGCGAGGGGATTTTGCATTTCTGTGCCAGGCTGGATGGACTCCTGACACTCTGGTCCCAGCTCTTGCATTTATTCTTACTTGCAGGCACCGGCAGTGTTTTCCTGCAGCACCTCCTTACTCAGTTGGATTCATTTCCTTTGGGGACATAGAAGCACCTGGAAAGTGTCAGGTTTCCCTGGTTCCTCTTTAAACTTAAGGCAAGCTTGTAAAGAAAGGGAACTTTTTCTATGGTGGACCACACGGTCGAGTGTTTAACTACTATACTGGTGGCATAGTTAACAAGAGCAACATCAAACAGTGTTTACATGGTGGCTCCTTCATTGTGTGGTCTTGTCTTGCCTGGGGAGGTGGGAGGTTGTACTGACAGCTCATGTGCCTCTGGTCCCCAGCAAGACCTGTGCAGGCTGCTAAGCTCCGTCCTTCTCCCTTGTCCTGGAGGGGATCCTGATATTGACCTCTCCCCAGACCTCTCATCCCATGTCCTGCCCTCTTAAGGGATGCAGTTTCTGGGTGGCTGACCCACGTAGCTCTGCAGATGCCAATTCCGCCTCCCCACTTCCCTGGGACGGCTCTCTGGGATGTAATGTAAGGCCTTCTGTCTTCCTCTGCCCCTCAGAGTTTCTGCAAATGTATGTTCAAGTTTAAGCACATTTTGTACCGTTCACAGCATTTAGAGCACGGTTAAAAGTCTGTGTAGGTTATATTGTAAGTTTCCCAAGCAGCATTCACCATACATCACCCTCATCGAACGCGTAACCCCTGGCCTGCTGTTAGCTCGTCGTAAAGGACATATGTGCCGTGGGATGTGGGAGCTCTTCCTGTGTGCCAGGCCCAGGTGCCTGCCCTGGCTGTGTCACAGACCCCTACTGTGGTAAGGGCTGGTGGCGATTCCATGCCTCTGGAATTGGGGTCTGGGTGTGTGACTCCGTTTGGGTGTAGGTGCTTGCATTTGGCAGACTTGGTCGATATTTAAAGGAAATAGCCCCACGGGGTGGAGAAGCGAGGAGAGGTGAAAGACAGACCCAAATATTGTAGAAATTGTGTGCTCTAAACAGAGACCTTTTCCTAAACAAAGAGAATATTGTTAGTTATATCAAATGAAATACTCAAGTCCTGTTGAAAGGAAGTTAGTCCACAAGCTTCTCCTCACTTTGGAAGAAAAGGTACATCCAAATTTAACTATGTGCATTATAGAAAGCGGTCTGGAGAAGTGTGCGTTTTAAATCACCCCTCTTCAGTAAGTAACTTGATCATCAAATCAGCTCTTCATTAAACAGAGAAAATTACCCTTTGAGGACTGTGGAGTGTGTTCATATTTCATTGTTCCAGCACAGCTATTTCACTATTACTCAGTCATCAAGTCTTCTTGGACATCTCACAACAGTCCCACTTCCAGCAAATCTTTCCGACTGTTGTATCCTTTTGGCGTTAAACTGATTATTTTTCTGCTGGAGGAGTTGGTTGTTCTTAATATATATACTTCTGCTGTAAAATAAGAGGCAACTCCTCAAATGGCTATTTGTCGTCATGTTTACTGTACAGTTGGCTGCAATATTTTGGCTGAGAATTTTTTGGGGAAAAAGTGCAGAACTGCTGGAGCTGGAATGTTAGTTTTTCCTTGTCTCTGAAAAGAAGACAAAAATAAGAGAAATTAAATAGCTAACCTAGTTTGTTGTTGTATTCTGTAGTGAAGTGCTTTACCCCTCCTCTCAGAGTGGCATCCTTGGAAGGGTGTACGGAGTGGGAAGGGGTTTAGTTGACAACAGTCAACAACTACTGAGTTTACCTTGATGTTTCTGGTCTCCCAGGGTAAATGTATTTTAAACAGTTTAAGAGCATATCACAGGGATGGAAAGGCTCCACCTGGCTCAGCTGGACTGAGACTTCAGCCTGATTTCAGGTTGTGTGTATTTTTCATATACGTATTTGGTAAGTGTCTGAGCTGTTAATACTGGGGAGGTGGGCTGGGATCACAACCTGGTTTCATTCATAGGTCCAAGACAAACTTTCCAAGTGGCATCTCACCTTTCCTGGGCTCCATTTGCCCTGTTTTAAAAATGAGTTGAAAGCTTTTTCCATGCTGTGGTACCAGAGAACTGCCCAATTTAAGTTGCTGTTCTCTTCTACTTGCAACTTTTCAAACAAGAACTAATGACTGAAATCTTCTTTGAGATGCTCAGTAGTAGCTCTGCAGGGTTTTATCAAGCTTCATGAAGAGACGGCTGGTTTTGTGCTGTCACGCACATGGCATCTCTGCAAAGTCCTGACCTGACTGTCTCCTGAGGAGGAGAGAGGTATGGGGGCTTGGGTTCCCCTCTGCAACTCAGGACGTGGGTCCCTGCTGTAGACCCCCTCATGTCTATTGTGTATTGTGCTGTGATTCGTGATACGCTTCCACACATGCTTATCTGCCATGTGTGGTGGCACTCTCTGAAACTGCTGGACACAGCTGAGGGAATTAAGCTGCTGGATTAAGCCTGAAAACTGTTGTGGCTTGGTGTCTCTGCAGTGTGGGGATGTTAATCCAGCTGTACCACAGAGAGGTGCTTGAGTATAAATTCAGTGTAGTGATGAGGTCACATTTCTCACGTGAAAGAGGCTGAACATAGTCTTGGGGAGCCTGAAAACGTAGAGCATCCCAGCTTTCCATTTATTTCAGTCAGTAAACTTCAGAGTCTACTTGGGATTGTATAGAAAGTGATCTTTAGTTTCTGCTTTTTATTGACCTCTGTACTCCCTAACTTGTTTGTTTTGTGAGTGAAATGCTTTACTGTCAATCTGAATAGTTGCTGTGTCATGGAATCTTGCAGCACCTTTGGTTATGCCCTACTCCCCATTCTCGGGTCCAAAGGTGTATGTGAGCAGAGGAGAGGGGAAGAGCTGCCCTCGGAGTGCGTGGCTGTAAAGAGCTGAATATCTTCTCCCATCATAGTGGCCTATCATGAAAGTACTGAAAGGCATACACATCTTGAAGTGCCTGGTGCTTGCAGACAAAGAAATTCCTCTCTTCTCGAAAACCCAAACCCAATAGAAAATGAAATAGAAAAAAATAAGCTTTTCTGTGATGGCACAGCTACGGTATTGAAACCCTAGAGAGTCTAAATCTTAAACAGCAATATTAGTATGCTAATTTTTCTTCTTAGATGTGTACATTAACATACTTATTTTGTTTGCAATGTGATGATTGCTTTGCTGGAGCGCTGAGTTCGTGTTCTTCACTCTTTATGGCTACCGTAAGTCAAGATGGTCCTCTGAGACCACAAGACCACGAGTGCATGCGTAAAACAGTGTTGGGATGGCTCAGCGGGCACCGAGCGTGCCTTCCTGAAAACCCTTCCCAGTCAGGGTCAGAGCTGCTGGGTTTCAGTTGCCAAGTGCAAGGTAATGCCCATTAATTGCCACGAGACGTCTCAGACCATGTGTGCTGCTCAGCTTCCCCGCAGCAGCTCGGTCCCCAGTGCTGGACCTGCCATGCTCATGGAAGTGCTGACTGCTCAGGGTCAGACACCTCCACAAACACGCTCGCTTTCCCCTGTTTAAAAAAGAGCTGTTTAAATTACTCTTGGGGAGGGATGATGAGTGGTACGAGGCATTGTGGGGTTCTGCTTGTGTTTGTTAGCCCGTTGTGCTGGGCTGGCTGGAAACCTGCAGCTGATGATTTGCAATGGGAATGGGGACGAGTGTGAAACCTTGGAGGAGTGGAATTAGATTTCAGACCACCACTTTGGTAAAGTTACAAGAGAAATGGCTTTTTATTGGCTGAAGCCTGTCCTTGCAGCGGCGACAGGCCAGTGGTCCCGTGCTGTGCCAGCACAGAGCTACGCCAGAAGGCTGGTGTGGGCACGGACAGGAAAGGACAGTTTCCACACTCCCCACGGGGAGTGGGGGGAAGCGACCATCCGTGGATATGTCAGGGGATGGAAGGGAATGAAAGAGAAGAGACGATGTTCTCTAGCACCCTCAGGGAGAGCGGGAGGATATCAGCCCGATGTAGGGAGCTACAGCGAGAGCCCAGATAACTGATGGACCTCAGGGTCTGGGTGGGGGTAAGCATCGGAGTAGCTGAAGAGTTAGTATGGGTGAGCTGAAGGAAGAACGTGTGCCTTAAGAGAGGGGGAGTTCTTTTTAGCATGTTCCCACCATTCTACCTGCTGCTTTCTTTGGGGAGAAGCAAGCTTTTCCTTAAAACCAGAGCCTTGCAGAACAAGCTGTTAATAATTGCAGTAAGGGTGGCAGAAACAGACCCTGTGAATCCAAGCATAAGAGTCTCCATAAAATTAGCCATGGGGTTTGCAAGACTTGGCAATGAGAAAGGAGCCATTTGGCTTTTGCAGCAAGAGGGGCCCCTTGCAAATATATATTTTAAGCTGCTTCTGCTATATAAATATATATATATTAAAAAACCAACTTTTATTATGGTTACAAGCAGTCCCTGTAAAAACTGAGAAGGCAAATAGTGAAACTTTGAAATGTCTGCAGGAGCTTTTGAGTAATTTGGGGCCCCTTTGTATGGAAGGAAATCACTGTGTTTCAGGAAGCTTTGCTGCTCTAACAAAATTTTTGTGCTTCTGAACAGTAGCAGGTGGCCGACCCAGAAGATGGTTGCAAGTTGCTTAAGCTACTTGTAAAGCAGTGCAAATTTTTGTGCCTTGCTACTAGCCTTGCTAGTAGCTGGTAGCCTTAGTTTGAGGGATCCAAGCCAGGGCTTTGTCCCTGCTGTCAGTGTAGGGCTGCTTCCCAAGTTTTGGTCATGCAAGACATCCAGATGCAAGCTGCCCTAACTGTGTTGAGCAGCATCTCCTTGCATGCCATGCACGTCTAGTCAATGCACTGTGATGATAGAAGACATTGCTATCATATAAATAATGGGTGATGTTCAGGAGGAGCTCAGTATAGGGACCGGGCAACGCTGGTGACTGGGTGGTCAGAGCTCACAAGCAAAGCAGGTAATACTGAATAGGTGTTTTGTTGTTTGAAAAATTCATTGCTTCTGAACAGCACTGGTGCCAGCTCCAGCTCAGTGTCAGAGGGTCCCTAGCAGCAGTCAGAGAGCGTACTGCATCAGTACACCCTTTCACTCCACCTGTCCTTCCCAATCTCCCACTCTGGGTGTTCAAACAAACATGAAGAACACAACACAGGAGCCCATGTGCATTGGTGATGTATGGCTGCTGCAGGCTGCTAGCCATGGCATGTTAAAGACTCTGCAAGTCTACCATGGTCCTTCCTGAAACTTGCTCATCTGGTTTGTGCAGAGGCTTTGTTAACATGAGGAGTTGATTTTCTTTCCCAGATGTCCTTGCTGTATATCCCACTGGTCAGGGATGCTCTGTGCTGCATGGGGAAAGCACCTCAACATTGGAGGCCAAACCATCGGTTGCTTTGTAGATATTTGTATTTTCAGTTATAGATATCCTGGGTCTAAACCAAGGAAGATGGCATGTATTCTCTTTTACGAAATCGCAGAGCTGTGAGTGCGTCTTTTCGTTATGTTCAGCTGCTTTTCAAGGGTATTCATTGGGTAAAATCTTTACTGACTGTCCTGGCTGGTAGTTGACAGACCATGATGTGTAAACTGATGTGGTGATGGCAAGTGGCTGTTGCCATTTGCCTCAGTTGTGTCTGCTGAGCTATGATAGCACTCATTACAGTCATGTGTAATGCAGACCAGGGCTTTGCATGAAGCCGTTGCTTTGACTATGACTGCAGGGGTTTGCTTTTTGAAAATAAAATCAGATAAGGATGTTGTTTCTCAGTAATAAAAAATCTGTGTCTATCCATTTCTTATCTCAGCCCAACCTAGTGCAGAGCTCCAAAGAATAGCGATAATACTATTCTGACCATTTCCTTGGCATGCATTTTATCCGCTATCTATGAGTTGCAGACTCTGGGAGACATAGAGTGTGTGCTGCCAGCTTCCCTTTCCAGGCTACAAAGCTATGCATGTACTTGTTGAAAGATCTTTTGCAATTAGCAATGTGGAATAAAGTTATTTAGAAGAATCAGGTCTGGTGTTATTTTAAGAAAAGAATTATGAAGATTTATATTATAGGTAGATAGATAACATTTTAGTGTTTTTTGTTTGCATTTTTTATGACGAGAAAGAAGCAAAGACTGTGTTATTTTATGATGTACTTTTTCCAATCTCTGTGAAGAAACTTAATCTCTGAGAGCTGCTAATGAAAGAGCAGAGACTATCACTGAGCCGGTGTTTTGTTCTTAGCAAAACTGTAGCTTGGGAAACTCTGAAACTTTTCTGATTTATATATGATTACGGTGTGAAATAAAAATGGAGGGGTTTAAATTTTTTCATCCTTCAATGCATGATGAAGCTTGAATTCCTACTCCCTTATTTTGCGAGTCGGAGGCATTTTTGGCAGTTTCTAGTGGAAAGTTGAACATGCACTTCAACTAGGGATGGAATGGAAAAACTTTACATAAACATGTGAATCTCTGATAGATTAAAAAATCTGTGCTACTTTACAGGCTAAGGGAGCAGGCTTAGATATATTGAGGTGGTTTCAGAGACAGGTGTACATCAACACTCCCCACTCCCTCTGCAAGTAATCCAGAGCCCTTTGGGAGGATGATTTGTTGAAGTCGGTGATATACATAAAGGCATGGAGCGAAAGCAGAGCCACACCATCCAAACTGCCAGCACTTTGGATCCAAAGCTATTCTTTGCTTCAGAAATGTCTCACTGACACACCCTCATTTTGGTCTTTTTGTTTGTGAAAATCCCAGTTGAGGTACCTCAAGAACATTTGGAACCATGAGTTGTTGGCTACTTGTGCTTGGTTACCCCTTGTCACTGTTTCGACAAATGACTGACGTGACCCATTTCGTGGGTGTTAAAGTGCCCATGATGAATGGGTTTATCAGAGTCTCTGAAGAGTGGGAATGTGAAGGTGGGTGGGTGAGAGGTGTCAGTTCCCCCCCCACAACCCAGCACCCCAGTCAATACAGAGAAGGTTAGCATTTGTCTATTTCTTTGAGGATCTGCCATAGAATGTCCCAGTAGCCAAGAGCTGAGCAAGGTTTGGAAGGAGAGTAGGTGTTTGACTAGGAGTATTTCATGAAATGAAACTAAGCATTTGAAGTGAACAGTATGAGCTAAGCATATAAAGCTTTGTGTTTTATGGATGTGGGTAGCCACTGCTTCAGGAGGTTGGAGTGAAAGCCAGTGCAGATAGAGAACTGTGCGCCTGCTGTGAATTTCCCTAAGTCTGGTCCATATTTCCCATCGGGATAATTACGCACAATGTTTTCCAAAGTCCTTGAAAGATGTATGGCCTCATTCTTCACTTGACTGCCTCTGTACCATGCCATTGGTTTTAACAAGATGGCACTAACGTGAAAGCAGAGCAATAGCGTGCAGATTTAGGTTCATAAGAAGTAATCCAGGTGCACAGCACAAAGATGCTGCCACGGTTTAGTTAGCCTCCTAATGAGCAGTGCAATTTTAGTAGGTGTGTTTTCCTCCCTGGAGATCCATGGCCATACCTACACGGAGCAGGACAGAGGTTGGCTCACAGGGGTGCATGCTCTAACTCTGACTCGTGTCCCCTGCCAACCCACTTCAAAGCTACCTCAGGCTGCTGGGACGCGAGGAGGGGGAGCAGTGGTGGAGGGTATGCATGACAGCCTAGAAACAATACCCTCTTACTGCCGTGCCTGCAGACATCGTTTGAGGCCCACCTAGAGGGGAATAGGCTGGTTCACCTGCAAGCCAGCTGTATGAGGGTGAGGGTAAAAGTGGGTGGGCTGCGATGCAGTGACTCCCAGACCCAGGTCCCATGTCTGGTAGAGCGGTGTCATGCAAGCTCCACGCTGGTGTCAGTGCTGGAGAAAAGGGCGTCCATGGGCTTGTGATCCTGCACAGATCTGGGTCACCCTTTCTATCTAGCCATACCTGTGTGGGCATCAGCTGTGGGTGGAGAAGTGCAATTTTCATCTTCAGCTTAAAGAAAGCTCTACACGTTCCCTCCTGTGGAAATCTCTAAAGAAAGCTTTTTCTCCGTGGCAGCTTCACAGAATATGAGAAGGCCACAGAGATTTATTCAGTCTGAGCAAATTCTTTGTTTTATTTCATATTTTCAGGATGAAACCATCAGAAATTTCAGATAAGTGGGGCAGTGCTAACAGATGATGTCATTTCTTCCTGCTGCCGTGGTGGATTTCACCATGTGCATTTGTACCAGGCGTGAGTTCTTTCCTGTAGAAACACATGGAGAGATTATGGCTCATAAGCGGCAGCTCTCAGCATGGCAGTTGGTCTATTTTACAAGAGGGATAAAATCCATCTTGGTGCAAGCTTTGCATTATCTTCATGCCTTCATTTCCTGTTGTCATGGACAAAACTGCCAGGTTGCTAGAGAAGAATGAGAGTGTTGCTGTTCATCACAGGTTGTGCAGCCAAAATCCTGCCTGCGCTCCAAGGGCACTTCCAGTAGCCCCGTGCCTCTGACAACCTTTGAGGTGTTTGGGGGACAAGCAGCAGACTGGGGCAGCGAAGGGCAAATGGGAGCCCTGCTTTCCAGGAGCTCGCGGTGGAAAGCCATGGGTTTGCCCTGGGTGACAGTGGAAAATGGATCCTTGCCACAGCATGAGTTGCTTGGTGTGGGTTCATGTTCTGATTTTGTCAGGCAGGTTTCCTTCTTGTTACTGAACTTCTGACTAGGTCTAGGGAACAGCCTATACCAGCTGTATCTAGAGGAAAACAAACTCAGTTAACTTTATCCGGTGCTTTTGTCATGTTTGTGATTGCAGTCAGATTAAATTCAGACTTCATCACTTGAAGTGCCCTTAGGCTCTGATTTATCTCAGAAATAGGGCTTATGATGTTTTAAGTTGATATTTGTGCTATTTCTGCAATTGAATATCCACCAAAGCCAAGGAATGTGAGTTTCTTGCCCACTGGGAAGGGCCTGAGCGTCACAGGAGCTGCCGGCTGAGACAGCCAGGAGTCTGCGGGGCTGTGCACTGTCAGCACTGGGAACCTCAGGTCCATCTCAGTGGAGAAGCACTAATATTCCCTCCTTCCGGAGAACAAGGGACTGAAGGAGGTACATGGAGGAATTTTTTGGGATCAATGGCTTTATCAGGCCTGTTGACAGCTCATGCTGTTCCCGTTTGTTGTGTGGGCACTTGGTCTTCTGTAGATCAGTGAGTCCCCCTTTGTGCAAACCAGATTTCCAGTGACAGGCATGATAAAGGAGAGGTTCCCACTGAAGCCAGAGAGCTTTGGGTCAAACCTGGAGTACCACAAAGATCCAGTCCCTCTTTACACCCTTCCATTTTAAACCTGGAAAAGGTTAGACTTGAAGTCAGTAAACAAACATTAAAAGGATACCTGCATATACATTTGAAACACTCAAATATCATGGATTTGACATTTATTTGTTACCAAAGTTTAGGCTGTAAGCCTAATTCTGCTGATGGTGGCACCTAATCCAGCTGTGCTCTCATCCTGCTACTGTTCACTGCACTCTTGCGGAATAGCCAGAGTCAGAGTCATGGCTCTGTGCTGCATGGAAAGACAGTCCTTATGTTTTCAGTTGTTTTGCCAGTGCCTGTGGCTGATACGGTTGAGCCATGTCAAAGAAACATCAGAAATAAAATCGTTTTCCCCAGATTAAGAACTTCAAATACTTCAAATTTAAGTCAGCTAATAATATCAGGGCCTTGAAGCATGAAAGATGAAAATTAGAAAGAGTAGTTCTAGCAAGAAAAAACATAGAATAATGCCAACATGAGTTATATTAGACAGCCAGGTGGAGCAGATGTATCTAGACAAAGAGATAGAGTGGCAGGTTTAAAAGCCACTTCCCAATGCTGCTTTTGAAGCAGTAAGTTTTAAAAAACACTTCTGAAATCGGTCTGCCAAATGTTCAGCTTTTTCAAATTTTGTATATTAGGGAGTGGGGAATAATTAAAGTTTTTATGACATACAAAGTACATTCTTCACTAAATGTCTCTCCGTTGTCTCTTAGCAATTGGAGATTTTATTGCAGAAGGGTTATGGCTTTACATGTCGTACCTGTTTTTGCAGCCTATGATATATCCATCCATCCATCCATCCATCCATCCATCCATCCATCCATCAATCCATCCATCCATCCATCCATCAATCCATCCGTCCGTCTGTCCGTCTGTCCATCTCCATCTCACTGCCTTATGCTTGGAAGTTTTCAGGAGGCCTGGTGCTGGGCTGGGCTTTGTGTTTTATTCTCCCAGAAGTGGCTTCTGAGTTGAACAGTGGGCTGTAGTCGTCAGGAACTGAAACGGTGGCCCCATACAAACCATGCGTTTTGGAGCCCAGGCCCTGTGCTTTGTGTGGGTGGCAGCAGGGAGCCCCGGGGAGCTGGAGCCATGTGGCCAGGCCAGCTCGCGACCTTCCTGCTCAATTCTTCAGGACTGTTGGTGGGAGACTGGAAAAGGAAAGATTGAAAAAAAAGCTTTCCTTTTTAAAAATTATAACAGTGGTGAATCTGGGGGCTGTATGGCTCAGAGAGGACGGCTTTTGCTGTTACTGCTCAGGGCCTGGTTGGAGGAACTGTTTCCATGAGTTTTTTTGTTGCTTAGTTTAAGCATGCAGCAAAGCACAGCTTAATGACTCTCAGTTCTCCCCTGCTGATGGTCATGTTTTTAACCTGTTGTCACTGGCTGTGTGTGAGATGTTATCAAATGCCTTCTGTAGTTGTCATTCTTGCGTGTAACCGGAGGTGGGCTTTAATCCATCCCTGTGTTTCTGTGCTTGGTACATCACTGTTTTTGTCTGGGACCCTTGACTGACAAGCCCTTCCCAAGGGATATCCTCTGGATGGCCACACTGATACAAATGAAGCTTTTCCATCTTCCGTGGTGACAGTTCAAGCCAACCAGTCAGACCTACAAGCACATCTAGAGGGTATCTCTGTCCTCATGGCAACTGTCAAGAGGAGGATGTCCTGCCCAGAAATGTGCAAACCTCAAGAGGAGGATGCCCTGCCCACAAACGTGCAAACCAGATACCTGTTGTCTGCCTCGTGTGCTTGCAGTGACTGTGAACTTCATTGCTTTCATGTTGGTGTTCTTTGTAGTGCCCCTACCTGCCCGATGAGCAACATGGTCATCGGTTTCTTCTTGCTGTTTAAATTTTTTTGGCAGTACAAATATCCTAGAAGAATTAGATGAGCGGCATCATGATTGGCAGCAAGATACCAAGGGCACAGTCTTCAGGGAGAACAGACAGACAAATAAAACCCAATAGACCTATGGAAAGGAGTGACACTTCTCTGTCACCATGTATAAATCAGTTCCAGGTCCCTGTAGGGCATAATACAGAAAAGCAATCTGTCGCCTTCTGTGCTTGTCCCGTGGGACCCAGCTTGGTTCTGCTAGCTCAGATTGACACTAGTAGCTAATCATGAGACAATCACATTCAGCTTGAGATACAGACCAACTTCGTTAAGCCTGGAAAGCTCTCATCTTTAAGCAGAGAATTTCCAGAGGAAAAAGGGCAGGTCTCCCAAAAACTTGCCAAGGAAAGAAATGAAGACGCTTAGAGTCAGCCATAACAGATATTGTAAAGGGCATAACTAAATAATTTGTATTTAACTACTCCTGTATAACACAAAGGAGAGGACCAGCTCTTTTAGTGGAAAACTGTGTTTTTGGAACCCATGAGGAGACTTAGGATTTTATACAAAACATAGGGTATGTGGAATTTATTGGCAGTAGATAATATGGATTCAAAACATGACGAGTTGAAAAGGAAAGATATTTTTGTAAATTCCTGAATACATTGCATTGCCTAGAAGATCTGAGGAATAGGGTGTGTTGTAGAGAATACAAGACTCCTGGTAACTCCTCAGGAAATACTTGGATTCAATACAACATACCTGTGTTTGATATGCATGTGTGTATAACCATAGTGAAATGTTAAGTCTGCAAGCACATACATATTGCTAGAATGTCTTTATAGTATAGCTTATTTTTCACAAATGTTAGTATTAAAAGCCTTAAACAACAGAAATTCAGGAAACTCCAAGTTCAGGTTGCAGTCTTGTCCCCTCAGGGGTGCTGAAGTCTGTCCCAGAGGAGCTGGGAGTGCTGAGTCCTCTGCCTGCATTAGAGAGAACAGCCCCGCGCCGTTCCTGCAGTGGAGCTCCTGGAAGGCGGTTCATGTGGTCAGTTAGGTAGGTAAGAAGTCAGTTGAGAGTAAATGTTAAGTTGTTGTTATGATTTATGGACCAGCTACCGGGCTCTTCTTTATGGTTTGGGATGTTATTTGGGATGATTTTTGCTGTTAGGTACTATCATAGTATAAGTATGTACATCTATCATTTTGGCTTCACCAGGAAAGGCAGGGATGAAGCTGTTGTCCACACGTGATGCTCCACAGAACTGTACTGCTCAGAGGTCTTCTGTCTTGTCCTCCAAACTCACTGTAGATATAGAACCATGATGAAAGCATCTTATTCTAGCGTGTTTGGCAATGGAGATGTGATGCTTGCAGAGCAGGCTACAGACTAGTTTTGACTTGAACATGATTGCTCTGCTGTGCATGGGATGGGTGGAGGTAATGGGCAGGGTGTGAAAAGGGAGTTTGTGATGGAAAATATTTTGAAATAAACTTCTTGTGGTCTCTTTCTTCTCTGGCCCCTATGGCAGAAGTGCTTCTTAATCCCTCAGCTCAGGCCACTGGTGAGGTTGGCCACTCTCAGGGCATCCGCACACCTTTGCCCAGTGGTTCTCATAGAATCACAGAATGGTTT